>NC_067455.1:20355236-20635236 GCF_025434085.1 Hippocampus zosterae | reverse complement strand
AAAATGTATTTTTTTTTTCCGGTCTAATAATGAAATGAATAATGGCGGCCCAGTAGGTGACTTGTTAGCGTGTCGCCCTCACCCTGCAGAGCTGCAGAGTTCAATTCCGGCTGTGGCCTTCCTGTGTGGAGTTTGCATGTTCTCCCTGTGCCTGCGTGGGTTTTCCCCGGGTACTCCACTTTCCTCCCACATTCCAAAAATATGCGTGGCAGGTCAATGGAACGTTGTAAATTTTTTCTTCGGTGTGAGTGTGTGCACAGATTGTTGTTCGTCTGTGTGCCCTGGAGCTGATCTAGATATGCATTTCGTATTTTGGTGGGTAAAGTTTAGCAATAATACCTATTTCAATTTCCCCAAATAACGTACGGTATTTGTTTATTATTCCTGTTCAGAAATTCTTTCGCAGTCAGTGTTAGATAATTGTCCGTTCTGTTATTTATGACTGATGAATGAGCCATTGATTGGTGAGCAGTTTTTGATCGATTTAATCATGCAAAATAGCGGAATTTACAGGGAAGGTGAGTATGCGTGGCATGCTTATGGCATTGAATGTTCTTTTTTTTGGGGGCGGGGGGGTGTTCTGCCCTTCTTACCCCAATTCTTAACTTTGTGATTTGAAAAGTGCATTGTACTCCATCGCAACATCAGTTCGTTTCTATGAATCATTCAGTCCTAAAATGTATTAATATCTAACAATATTGCTCTCAAAAGCCCAAACTGTTGAAATTCATTAAATTTCAAAGAATTCAAACAGTTGGACACCAATTCATACCTGGGGTATGATCGGATTTGAGGGTGTTACATTTTAAAGCATGTCACGGCTCGGTTACCGGTAAATCAAAAACAATTTTTCCGATTCAAATGTTTTTTTTTTTGCACCTCTGTTAATTATGTATCAATACCAAATAAACAATAATCTGTTAATTAGCAACGAATAAAGGATATCTTATCTTAAACACAGTGTTGAACTTTAATACATTTTTTATTAAATTAACTGATAGAATAATCCAAAAATATTCCATAGTAACAGTCCTAGTTGTTTGATTGTCTAGTTCTTGATTTCACAACCTGCATCTGTTTGATAATGAAGTACAGTACTTTCTACACAACAAAGTGAGTTCTCTACAACAACAAATGTGAAATATGTAAGTGGTTTTCTTCTGTTTCAGGCAAATGTCTGGTACAAATGTGAGCACAAAGCTTCAGCTTTTCTCTTCAAAGAAAGCTGCTGTTGATGACTACTTGACCAGCCTTCTGGTGAGCATTTTGTATTCTGGTTTTAGAATTCTTCATTAAGGCATTTTTTTGTGTCAAGAAGAACAAACATGTTGTCCATTATTGCAGACGCAATCTGTCACTCCAGAAGGTGGCCCTTGGCAGGACCAAGACTCCATGAAGTCCACGATCACTCACCTTTATACACATGAAACAAAAAATACCCTGAAACTGGATGGTAATGATAAACAGTGTTAATGCATGTCTGCATACTCATGGTCCGACCATAAAACTATTTTGTGATGTTTGCGTGTCTTGATTTTAACTTTTTCTTTGCAGACGTAACTGACAATTTTGAACAAGTCCTTCTTTTAAATTCCCCCGAGTCATGTTGGACTTACCTGATGAACCTTGAAAAAAGAGGCAACCCTCATACTGATGTGAATTTCCTGAATAAACTCAAAGAATGCTATTATAAAGTCTATTCACGTCTGCCGATAAAACAGCACTGCAAGAACTCCAGCTATGCAAGGTTGCTGATCAAATATGCAGAACTCACGGGGTAAGTGTGAACTCACTCTATAGTTTTACTGCATTGCCCTTTAAAAATATCTCCCCAATTTTCTATTGACCCATTTTCACAATTTACTCGCATGGTTAGAAATCTGGGCCTCTTTAACACAATCCTGATACAGTATATTAGCAGGATGCCACGGTTTACTCTGTATGAATGGCAACCGCTGCATACACAGGATTATTGTCAAGAGTGCACATTAAAAAAAAAGAAAACATTTTTTTGATGTGATTTTATTTTCCTTTGATTTTTAGTCTATTCCCTCATTACAAGAACAAATACCAGGGCTACACAATAGCAGCTTTATAAAACAATTTTGTTTACCCTTTTATTAAAAGACATTAAATTCATACCTTACAACATTGAGTTGCATGGTCCATTCGAAGAAACAAATCGTCCATCTCTGATTTGCAGTATGGAAACCTGTGATCAGTTCGTGAACTTCCGGCTGCACACAAGACGGCCTTCTGCTTGTTGCTGCTGCGGAGCCATTGAGTTTTATGTGGATCTTTTGGGGCATAACCTTAAAGTGATTCTAATGTGTAATTAAGAGTAAAAAAAAACAAAACAGGAGTGAGGTGAGTTAGGCATCGAGCCAAGGATGGTTTCCTCCCCAAATTTTGCGTATAGCTGAAAGTTAATTAAAAAAAAACGTTCATTCGTAACTCGAGGTTTCATTGGATTTGTAACAATAATAATTTCAGACAACTGGTGTAATTGGATTGTTTCCCCACAGCACCCCTCAAGAGCTCTCATAATGTGCCATAGCGCCTTAGTTGTGAGCCACTGACCAATGCTCCCTTTACTAGGCTATGTTTGTTAGATTTAATTTTATATGTGATGTATGACTGAGTTTCATTCCAGTAAGATGATGATGATACTTTATGATTATGACTCAGTTCACATTTTTGTGTTGAATTTTCTGTTTTTCCTTTGAAGCATTGATGACCCTGATGGAGCTGAAGACCATTTCATAGTTGCAAGATCCCACTGCAAAACCTTTGCATTTGTCCATGTAGCACATGCTCAGTTTGTGGTTTCTCAAGGTATAGTAACACAATCTTTTTACGGTTTTGCCTTATATTTACTACATGATGCTACTGGAATCTAATGTGGAGAGTCAAACTCATATCTTATGTATGTGTTTATTCTTAAAGTTGAAAGACAACGTGTGTATTGTTGAACTTGAAACTGTAAGCAAGATTTGAATGTAGCCCCACTTAACCGACCAGCCCCAAGACACGCACACGACAGCTATCCGTGTCACCAATATTATCCCTTGACAGTAATGAGCTTTCATTTCCTGTGACACTACTACACATCAGCAACTTGACCACCTCCCCCCCAAAAACATTTTAAAAATAACAGTTTTGTGGGTTTTTTTTAATCACTGCCTACTCTAGCCATAAAAGCATTACTACTCACCCGATTGATTGCAAATTGAGTGATATTTTGTCGTTGTTATGAAGGAAATGTGAACAAGGCGGCTTCAATACTGTTCAAAGCCCATACCTTAAGTGCCAAACCAGCTGAGCTGTTGGAGGTGGCCCTGAGGAACCTGAAAGCTGGAGAGAAACAACTTGTTCCCACCAAGAAGGAGCAGCTCTCTATAGGTATTCTCAAAGCCAAATACAGTGATCCCTCGCTATTTCGCGGTTCGTTTATTGTGGCTCCAGTGCATCCCGGATTTTTTCAAGCATATATATATATATATATATATATATAAATTTCATATGCATGTAGTACTGTATATGTTGCTCTATGTGACTCGCTGTTGTTTTGCTGACTTGAGCTTCAGCTTCTCGCGGACTTAATTTTAAAAAATATATACCGGTATATATATGTTTACTGTATTTTGTTATTCATAAACTAATCCAACTTATACATGTTTAAATCAATTAGTATACAGCATTAAGTCATGTTAATTACCCGGTACTTCAAAATTTACTTCTACATGCATGTATACCATTAAATTTGGCCTTATAAATATTATGTATATCTACCTATATGGAGGAGGGGGTCGCTACTTCGCAGATTTTCGTTTATCGCGGGTGGTTTTGGTCTCCCATTAACCGCGATAAACGAGGGATTACTGTTTAGCAAAGTCTGGACAGCGCTGACATGCACAGGGTGTGGCGCCATCTTGTTACTTAGTTTGGCATAACTTGCATAGAGTGCAATTGACTTTTTCAAATTGACTTTTGTACCATCTGTAGGAATTTGTTTCCCCACAAAAATCTCACTTTAAACATAGTTTTTTTTTTTTTTTTTGATTTTCAAGTCTAAGATGACCATCATCGCCAGTGAGTGACCTATAAGAGAAATAGATTCATGAAGTATAGAAGACTATATGCTGTTTTACGCATACAGAATTACATACTGTCATATATTCCACTCCGAGTGAGGATAAACAACCTGTATCAATCAACGTATACATTATCTGTGGCGGGCTGCCACAAATGAATTTTGGCCTCTGCTAATAGATTTTAGCGCCACTTCCTCACTGTTGTAAATTTTCAGTGTTGTGGAATGTTACTTTACAAAAAAATTATCGCTACAAACTGCTCCTTCCTAAAAGTAATTGACTTACTAACTCATTGGGTGCCTTGTAAAAGTAATTAGTTACTCAGAAAGTAATTATATTTTTCTGTTATATTCAATTTGTAGTGTAAAAGACATTTATGGTAGCTGAATGAAGAGTAAAAACAATACACTTTAGAATACTTGGTATTTATTCGCAAATTGGTCATGGCTAGCCTGCCCTGATAGAGTGTGTAAATAATTAGATTGCGCCACTAACACTGTGTACAGTGGGGATGGGGCGCTGCGGACTTCGACTCGGGACGTTGTGAATCGGTGGGCAGAGTACTTCGAAGACCTCAACTCCACCAACACGCCTTCCTTGGAGGAAGCAGAGCCCGGGGACTCTGAGGTGGGCTCTCCTATCTCTGTGGCTGAAGTCACCGATGTGGTTAAAAAGCTCCTCGGTGGCAAGGCCCCAGGGGTGGATGAGATCCACCCGGAGTTCCTCAAGGTTCTGGATGTTGTGGGGCTGTCCTGGTTGACACGCCTCTGCAACATCGCGCGGTCAACAGGGAGTGTGCCTCTGGATTGGCAGACTGGGGTGGTGGTCCCTCTTTTTAAAAAGGGGGACCGGAGGGTGTGTTCCAACTACAGAGGGATCACACTCCTCAGTCTCCCTGGTAAGGTCTATTCAAGGGTGCTGGAGAGGAGGGTCCGTCAGGAAGTCAAGCCTCAGATTGGGGAGGAGCAGTGTGGTTTTCGTCCCGGCCGTGGAACAGTGGACCAGCTCTACACCCTTAGCAGGGTCCTCGAGGGTATGTGGGAATTCGCCCAACCAGTCTACATGTGGTTTGTGGACTTCTTTTTGTGGAGAAGGCGTTTGACCATATCCCTCTGGGAGTTCTGTGGGGGGTGCTTCGTGTGTATGGGGTACCGAGCCCCCTGATACGGGCTGTTCGGTCACTATCCCACCGATGTCAGAGTTTGGTTCGCATTGCCGGCAGTAAGTCGGAATCGTTTCCAGTGGGGGTAGGACTCCGCCAAGGCTGCCCTTTGTCGCCGATTCTGTTCATAACCTTTATGGACAGAATTTCTAGGCGCAGCTGAAGCTTTGAGGGGGTCCGTTTTGGGGGCCTCAGTATTTCATCCCTGCTTTTTGTGGTGCTGTTGGCTCCTTCAAACAGGGCTCTCCAACACTCACTGGAGCGTTTCGCAGCCGAGTGTAAAGCGGTTGGGATGAAGATCAGCACCTCCAAATCTGAAACCATGGTCCTCAGTCGGAAAAGGGTGGAGTTCCCCCTCTGGGTCGGGGAGGAGATCTTGCCCCAAGTGGAGGAGTTCAAGTATCTTGGGGTCTTGTTCACGAGTGGGGGCAGGAGAGAGCGGGAGATCGACAGGAGGATCAGTGCAGCGTCTGCTGTGATGCGGACGTTGTATCGGTCTGTCGTAGTGAAGAAGGAGCTGAGCCAAAGGGCGAAGCTCTCAATTTACCGGTCAATCTACGTCCCAACCCTCATCTATGGTCACGAGCTATGGGTCGTGACCGAAAGAACGAGATGCCGGTTACAAGCGGTCGAAATGAGTTTTTGATCCGCAGGGTGTCCGGGCTCTCCCTTAGAGATAAGGTGAGAAGCTCGGTCATCCGGGAGGGGCTCAGAGTCGAGCCGCTACTCCTCCACATCGAGAGGAGCCAGATGAGGTGGCTTGGGCATCTGATTCGGATGCCTCCTGAGCGCCGCCCTGGTGAGGTGTTCCGGTCATGTCCCACCGGGAGGAGACCCAGAGGAAGACCCAGGACACGCTGGAGAGACTATGTCACCCAGCTGGCCTGGGAACGTCTCGGGATCCGCCGGGGAGAGCTGGAAGAAGTAGCTATGGAGAGGGAAGTCTGGGGTTCCCTGCTAAAGCTGTTGTCCCCGCGACCGGGCCCCGGATAAGCGATGGATGGATGGATGGATGGATGGATGGATGGATGGATGGATGGATGGATGGATGGATGGATGGATGGATGGATGGATGGATGGATGGATGGATGGATGGATGGATGGATGGACGGATGGATGGATAGGTATACAGATATACAGTACAGTATATTAAAAAATATGCAATGCAATATTGTTTTATGAGTATACTGTATAGTTAAGAAATGTCCCCAAATCCACTTCCAAAGAGCCCAAAGTTGACCGAGGCTATCGCAGGCCTTTATTGGAAACATGGAGAAAATCGACATGCTGGTTAACAATATGTCCTCTCCTGTCACTGCAGTGTCCAGACTGCCTTTTTTATGGCCTTGGGCGTTCTCCTAACATCATTGTAGCGTAAATTATTATTTTAAAGTTTTTGAAATTAACACGTCAACATGCGGGGTGCATCCAAGAACCCCAGCTCCCTGACAGGCTTGCTGTGAACCAAACAGCGGAACATCCCAAACCTGCCAGCAAGGAGAGTGTATCAGTTGGAGAGTGGAAGATTACAACTCCGGATGTTTTGACAAAGGTTGGACATCTTTATACACACACTGCAGAATGCCTTGATAATTTTAAATCAGTACAATACCAGTATGTCTGCCAATACAGTGTGCGGCTTATCTGAATTCTTTGCCAGGGTTTTTTCTTTCTCAATTTGAAGCAGATGTTGTACCATTCGATTCATACACACACACCCAACTGCTTCAAAAAAAAGCACATTTCACATTTTGGTAAAGTTTTTCACTGTTCTTTAATGTTTTCCTTTTCTTAAAAAAAATCTGGGTTTTTTTTGTTTTTTTTTTTGTATTATGCAAACCTTTTCAATTAACAATCATGTCATTGAATCTTTCTTTCAAACCATCAAAATCAACCGAGCCCAAGCTTTTCAATCAGTGAATAATGGGTTCACAGGTTGTGTGGTGTGGCCACTTGTTCTTGAGACATTTTACAGGTTATATTTTCGAATAAGCATTCAATGGCTGCATCTCATCAGTGACATGAAGTAACATCTAACATGAACTTCGACTTTTTCATTACCTGTAAGACCTGCAATCACCTCTCATCTTTGTAATCTTACCTTGTTTGGAAGAATATTTGCATATTTTATGAGCTCTCTGAGTAATTAAAAAAACAGAATACTTATTTTAAGATGTAATTTTTAAATAAGTGAGACATTTTTGGTTACAAAAGAAGCAATATTTGCGTTTTTTAAAAAGTCAATGAAATCGTCTGACACATTTGGCGTGACACTCACTGCCTTGCAGTCAAAGTGACAGTTTGTGCACCTCTGGTCAGTTGTAAACCGTTTTCGTGATGTGAGATGTTTCAAAGCCAGAGGCTGCCACTCACAATTTTATATCTAGGAAAAAACTTCATTACACAACATACGGTGATTCAACTTCCTGTCAAATTGAACCCCTTTTTGCATTCACGTCTCTTCTCTTCTTTTTAGGTGAAACGTGAAACACCACCTGATTCCAAACCAGTTCCCTGTTTGAGCAACTCCATCCCGGCTCCATCGAAATTAGATCCACAGACTCCAAATAACTACAGCGGTACCTGTGCTAATCGGTAATACCACGCGGGCCAATTGGTAAAATACATTTATTGTTTTGTGCCTGCTTTTAACGCAAAGAACCTTGTGAGGTAGATGAAAATTGTGAAACTTTGTTGTGTGAATTAATCACTAAATTTGATTTGCCTAACTTGAACTTCTACCCTTCTCCCCTTCAGCTTTATTACTCCTATTTCCATGAGAGAACCTGCAGTGTTGTATTCATCCCGAAAAGCAGCACACAGTGGAGAACCTGTTCAGCAGCCATGCCCACCTATGAATTACTCAGCTGCCTTTCACATTCCACAGGTACAACCACTTAACTTGTGCCACAACGGTACAGTCCACTTCCATTTCCAGTTTGTGTCACGTCGATAAGGAAGTGTCTTTGTATTTTGCTTGCATTCTCTCTGGACATGTATACAGTATCATGATTACCAATTCTAATCTTACCAACTGGGGGGGAAAATGCCAATCAAACTTTGTATCACGATTCGGTCGAAATATACCACTGTGTTGGTTCCACTAACCAACAACACAAAACTGTGAAACTGCATTTTTTCAAACATTTGAAATGGTAACAAGACATTTTTTACTACTAGCAGGTTTCCTTCACAACAAATGAGTTCGTGACCATTAAAGGCAAACAGTTCTTCATTCTTAAAATGATTGGACGTGGTGGATCCGGCAAGGTAAATGACAGAAAATAAATATAGTATATTGGTGAAAATGTGCTGCGCATGTGACTCCCTTGTAATAATACTAATAAAAATAGAAATTCAAAATAATAATCATACATAATAATTGTCCGTATTTGCTCGTCATAATCATAGCTTATTTAATTTTTTTTCTTTAGGTGTACCAGGTCCTGGATGAAAAAAAACAATTGTTTGCAGTGAAATACATCGACCTTGAGGATGCAGATGCTCAGACAGTAGAAAATTCCAAAAATGAGATTGAGCATCTGAACTACTTGCAGCAATACAGCGATCAAATCATAAAGCTCTATGACTAGTAAGTGCATGGACTGGGTGGAAAGAATTCCATTGAATAAAAATCCCTCTGTTTTTATTCTGTTCATCACGTTATTGTTAGATGATGTGTGGTTTTACTGTCACGTGGACGACGACCACGACTTCATACTTACGATAAGATAACCTTCATTTGTCCCACACTGGGGAAATTTGCAGTCCACAGCAGCAAAATTCGGGGGAAGAAAAAAAACAGTGTTTCATTGTGCAATACAGTGCAATATAAAATATAGTATTAGCAATACAGTATATTTGTAGAATAAATATAATACATTAGCGGTAGAATTGAAAACACAGCATAAGGTAACTGTGCAATTTAGTGGAACATACATTGCACTGTACATTTCAGGGTTATTTTAATGTTCTTGTGGTCATGTTTTTGCAGTGAAATAACCAACAGCTACATTTATGTGTTGATGGAGTGTGGCAACTTGGATCTCAACACTTGGTTGCAGAGCAGAACGTCTGTCAATCCAATTGAGAGGAAGCTATACTGGAAGTACATGCTAGAAGCCGTCCAGACAATTCACAAACATGGTACTTTCTTTCTCTCACTCTCTCGAGCTCCAATTAGTAACTTGTATTTATTTTAAACCATTCTCATGCGTGTTTTTGGCTCTTGTGTGCAGGAATCGTCCACGGTGACTTGAAGCCAGCAAATTTTGTCATTGTCAACGCGACACTGAAGCTAATTGACTTTGGTATTGCAAGCCGTATGCAACCTGATGTGACAAGCATTATGAAGGATACACAAGTAAGAGCTGTAAATTCGGAGGAGTTAAAAGCCAATGAATGTTTGACATACAAGTGAAATAAAACATGGTCAGGGTAAATGTAAGTGTCATTATGTCAAATCAAACACAGGCTGGAACCCTCAACTATATGCCCCCAGAGGCAATTAAAGACACTTCATCCCAGCATGGAAAAGCACGCTCAAAAGTACTCTTCCTATTGTTTATTTAACAATTTAAGAAATATCTTTCTGATTGCAGAAGAGTGTCTGCTAACTTTTTTAAAAATTTTGTTTCTAAGATAGGTCCAAAGGGGGATGTGTGGTCCCTCGGATGTATCCTGTACTATATGACATACAGAAAGAGTCCATTCCAAAGCATCACCAATCGAATCAGCAAGATGCATGCCATCATCAATCCCAGCCATAAAATTGCATTTCCTGACATCTCAGAGAAGGACTTGCTGGATGTGTTGAAAGTAAGAGCCCGAAAACAACAATTTTTTGTCTTGGTGATCGGTCGTTTATACAGCAATTATTTGTATTTGGTGTTCATGTTCTCAATGATAAAAGACACATTATATTGTATTATTTTAAAACAAAGTCAACTAAAGAAATGAGAAGCTTCCCAAGTTGCATACATCATCAGTCCAAATCTTCCTTAGATGTAACATACAAGTACAATGTACAAGTTAATTTAATGAATGCGAGTTCTGAAAACGGTCACAGCTCCTCTCAAGAAGACATTTTGATTTAGTCTTTTGGTCAATTGAGAATCATCATGAGATCATAAATTACTCAACTTTGGTATTGCAAAAAACTAGAATGGTGGTCTTCAGAAACAACACTGCCTGAGATGTATCAGCAAACCTCTGTGTATTTTGTAACCGCGAATACGGCTTCTTGTTTGACAGAGATGCTTGGTCCGAAGTCCTAGGGAGCGAATATCCATTGTAGAACTGCTGGAGCATCCATACCTGCAACTTAAGCCACAAAGGTCTCCGGAACCAGGTACATACATTCATCATACAAATATATACAATGTGCTCTGTGTGATTAAGTATGTAGAATGAACTTTAATTTTCTGGTCGACAAAGCATACCTAAAGCCACAGCATCTGAAGTTAGCCCTAAAAAACATCTACGTACAGGTTCTGTATTTAGACTGCTTTTCTCACTCCGGGTCTCTGCCTGCTAAAGTTGCAATGCTAGCGTCAGCAGCCTTTGGGTGGCCCAACACAGTCACGTGGTGGCCCTTGGCCATTGTTAATGTAGAAATCTGTATGCCCAATAATTTGGAATGTAGTGAAAGTCAAAATAAGATTGAAAGGCTCATTTTGTTGAGGACCATCATGTGACACGTTTTCAACTGCTTCAGAACATCCATACAACTGTGATCTCAAGAAAATACTAACAGACCTTGCAGCCATCCAGTCTCCCACCAGCGTCATTCGAGCTGCGAATGTAAGATTTCCTTTGATAAATTGCCAGTTTATTTTTTCCAGCCATTTCATCATCTCATACAGTGCTTTTCTCTCAACAGAATCTGGCCAAAATGTGCGACAGTGGCAAGAAGCTGGATGTGGCAGAGTGTGCCAAGTCAACTTAACAATGTAGAAAAAGAAATGTAAATATGTTTGCTTTTTCATCTTTAACTTGATACAGTGATTATGTACATTTTGATATTGAAGACATTGAACAGAACTGCAGTACACTTTTTTTTTTCTTGAGGAAAATTGTTCTTGTTCTTCTTTTCATTTTTTCTGTTTAAATAAACTTACCGTACTGTATCCTCAAGGGTTAGCCTCATCATCATGTATTCCTGTAATTTCTAAAAGAGCAGTGCCAAACCACAAAGAGGTCCACTATCACACAAAAGAGTTTGTGTAATTTCAGTTTGCTGTCATTTGTGATCAAGTACAGTAGACCTCATAAAAAAGCAGACTAATGCTGCAGCAGATCAACAAACCTCTTTGTATATATTTAAGGATAAAAGGTTTAAGGTATACATTTTTGTGTAGTACATCATAAGACCAGTGTTACTTGTGTACAACTGCTGTAAAAGCGTCGATTACATAAACGCAAAAACTACCGGCCATTTGACCAATAATTTTGCAATTGTGGACGCGGTGCATCAGGCAATAGAGATGGAAACTGTTCAAGCGCAAGTAGCTGATTGATTTAGGACAGGGGTGTCAAACTCATTTTTGTCACGGGCCTCTTTGAAGTTCCGGGTTCCCTCGGAGGGCCGTTATGACAGTGAAACCAAATAAATCTTTAATTGTCTTATCGTATTGTACACCAAAAATTGATAGATGACTAGTTTTGAAATCAGTCAATTATAATGGTTTGTTTAATTTTTAGTTTAGTGAGTGTAAACAGGGTAACAGAATTCTGAACATTATTTCTGCAGTATTTCCTACACAGGATAATTTGACATTATCGGTACAAATGCAATTGTGGACGCAGTGCATCAGGCAATAGAGATGGAAACTGTTCAAGCGCAAGTAGCTGATTGATTTAGGACAGGGGTGTCAAACTCATTTTTGTCACAGGCCTCTTTGAAGTTCCGGGTTCCCTCGGAGGGCCGTTATGACAGTGAAACCAAATAAATCTTTAATTGTCTTATCGTATTGTACACCAAAAATTGATAGATGACTAGTTTTGAAATCAGTCAATTATAATGGTTTGTTTAATTTTTAGTTTAGTGAGTGTAAACAGGGTAACAGAATTCTGAACATTATTTCTGCAGTATTTCCTACACAGGATAATTTGACATTATCGGTACAAATTTGACAAGGAGCATGGACGTTGACACACATGATTTGCTTTCACGGGCAACATAAAATGATGTGGTACACCAGATCTGGCCCCCAGGCCTTGAGTTTGACACATGGTCAAAGAACATACGCTGCGTTCGGAAATTAACATTAGGGGAATGTGCTTGTTGCTGATGGTGAAGTGGTACACTCACCTGACTTGTGTCTGGGCAGTGTTAACACTTAATAGCAGTGTGGTTGTGGGTGTGAATGTTTTTTTTGTCACTCTATGTGCCCTGTGACTGATGACCAATTCAGTGTGTAGTCTGCCTTGTGCCCGGAGCTCACCTGGAATAGGTTCCGGCAACTCTCTGCAACCCTGTTCAGGAGAAGCAGCGTTAAAAATGTATGGATGGCTGAAGTGTGCTCTGCCTCTCCAAGCATACACTCTCAGAGTAGTGCAGGAGCGTCAGAGTGAATTTCCGATGCACCCGATACACATTAATTGAAAATATAAATATACCGGTAGGACTTTTGTTTTTGTCCCCATTTTTCGTGAGCTGTTACTCAAAGATGTCAACTATTTCTGTATTCACAAAAGGCGATTTTTCCTCAAATATATCTAAATCTGTGTTGTGAGTCCTTTGTGGAGATGATCCATCCCACCTCACAGGTGTGGTTTATCAAGATACTGATGAGACAGCCTGGTTGTTGCACAAGTGTGCCACGTGCCGTTTTTCTTTTCTTGGGAAGAGGTATCTGGTGTGATCACCATTTGCTTCATACATTGCAACTCCCTTGGCATAGAGTTGATCAGGTTGATTGTGGCCTGTGCACTCATCTTAAGTGGCTGTTTGAAGTTGCTGGATATTGGTCGTATATGCCGATGCAGAGCATCCTAATCATGCTCATTGAGCAGTGCTCAATGAGGGACAATTTGGAGTGTTCAAACAGCCTGCCATGCATGTTTTTTTATGTCGGAGGAACAGAGCGGAGTACCAGTAGAAAACCCACGCAGGCCGGGGGAGAACATGCTAACTTCACACGGAGGCCGGAGCCGTAATCGAACTCTGCACCTCCGCACTGTGAGGTCGACATGCTAACCACTGGACTACCGTCCGTAATGGCAAAATATAATTTACAAAATACAAGACCATTACATTTATCTCGCTTTTACATGTTTTTATTCCAAGCAACTTAAAGCAAAACAATGTGATTTATACTGCATGCGTGAAGGTCCTTTATCCGTATACTGCATTTCCTTGCATTTAGTTATTTGGAGAAACGTATGAAATGTTTTTAAGCTATAATTTTTTATTTATTTATACGAATAAAAGACATTACGAAAAAGGTTTGCAGGAGGTCAAAATGTTTTGTAATGAAACACAACAACAAACGGTTGATCAGAATCAGGCATAGTTGTTGACATTCGCCTCGCATTTTGCACGATTTTCCACCTTCCTCAAATGCAACATGAGCTCGTGGCACAGGTATTAGTGATGTGTCGTTCGCGAACGACCCGGCTCCGAGAGCCGCTCTTTGAAGTGAACGATGGGTGCCGGCTCCAACCTCATTGGGAGCCGGCTCCTCTTTGGGAGCCGGAAGGGGGCGGTTACACGCACACACACGCGCGCGCGCTGCAGTTTAGAGAAGGGGGAGGGGTTAGAGAAGAGACACACAGCAGCACACTGAGCAGCACGCGAACAAGACCGACAAGGAGACGAGAGAGCTAGTTAGTGAAAAAAAAACAACACGGTGGAAAGTGGAAAGGTGAGAAATGGATAGGAAACGCAGTGAAATATGGACTCATTTCAATTTAATTGATAGTTCAAAGGCAGCGTTTAGACTGTGCATGGTTAAAATATCCCATAGATCAGGCTCCACAAATAACCTGCACAGGCACATCAGAAATGTCCACCCATCAGTACAATCTGAAGAGAAAAGACAAGCAAGGGAACCAGCTATTAATGAAGTTGCTAGTGTGTCTGCAACTGTTGGTGCTGCTGCAATGTCACAACTGCCTAGATGTACAACCCAGAGCTCTATGAGCCACTTTATGCAAAAACCTATAAAACCAGCAAAACAGAACACAATTGATGAGGAACTGGGTAAAATGATTGCCAGGGATTTTCATCCATTTTGTGTTGGCTGTGTGTTGTCGCAACATCTGTCCCCTCAGAGAGAATCTTCTCCAAAACAGGGCAAATATTAACAGAGGAGAAAGAGGATCAACCCCTCAAAGCTGAGGCACTTGGTTTTTCTTCATGCCAATCTTCGCTAAACACAAGCTAAAACCTTTACCTGGATGCTGCTTTTTTTTCTTTTTGTTTTACAAATGTTATAATTTGTTGTGTGGTATTCAAAGCTTAGTTATGTTGATTTACTGTAAATAGTTAAAAGCTTATAAATATACACATTCAGAGATTGGAACTTTTTGACGACCTTGTTTTGAGATGGGTCTTTGTACTTTGTTTTTATTTTTTTAGCACTCCATGTTGAGTATGTTCAGAAGAATATAAATAAAGCCATATAAATCATAAATATTTGATATAATGTCTATTTTTGAAATTAGTACTTCATTTTACACATAATATTACGTTATTTTTGGTATTAAATTAATTTAAGCAACAACAAAAAAACTGAGGAGCAATTTGGGAGCCGAAAGAGCCGGCTCTTTTTAGGGAGCCGATCCAAAAGAGCTGGCTCTCTAAAAGGAGCCGGTATTCCCATCACTAACAGGTATGGGTCTATTTGCTGCAAAAGTGATGTGTACACGCCGCCTCCTCCAGCCAATCACGCCATGGTATGGTTGCGTTATTCCCCGAGGGCGCACTGGTTCATTCTTCCCGTTCAGAAATTCAGGGTGTTGCTCAAATTTACCATTTGGTTATTCAGACTGCATCAAAAAGGAGTGACACTCGACGTTCCGACCAATACGGTGCTCTATTCGGAAATGCGTGGGGGCGGATCGCAATCCTCCTTCCGAATAGGGTTCTGAATCTCAGCACTGAGGACGATTCGATACACATCACGATCCACTGCCAGCGATGCGATACTTAAACGATACGAGGAATTTTCTGGCGATACGATTCACCGTTTCCCGATGCGATACGATTCGATACACATTAAGTACAAATCAATGCGATCCAATACGATACAATGCAATTTGTTGCGATATTGTGCAATTAAACATGATGCAAATAAGCAAAGAAAAAAAGCTTTTAAAAAGATGGAATTCAGTATGGTATTACAAAAAGGATACCACTTTATTCCTTATAAACAGTAGAACGTGTAAAACAACTTATTTAAGCCCTTTCACAATTGGGTTTTGTGCAAAGAAAATGTAAACAATTTGGCACCTGAGACTCACAGCTGTTGCTATAGTGTAAACACAAACAGACTATTCTCACTGAGTGTCTTATATGAAATATAATAATAATATATATATATGTATATGAATCTCTAGCGCAAGATGTCCACCCATCCACTGTAAGTGCAACTCTTTGCGCACTGTTCAGCGACACAGTAATCTCACTTCTCACTTTGTTGTACACATCGGGAATATGTTTGTAAGTGAACACAGACCTGTCTGGTATTTTATACCTGGGTTCCAAAACGTGCACGAGCTGTCTGAAACCCTCGTTGTCCACCACGCTAAGGCTGGAGGTCTTTGCATATGAAATAAGCAGTGGCCTTAGTTATAGCCATTGCGCGGTCACAGTGAGTTGCAAGGGGACTCCCAAAATAAGAGGCAATTTTTTTCTGATCCTGACCTGGTTTACCAAGAGTTTCTCCGGTGTCCGACGAGGAACTGGGCGGGGAAGCGGGGGTGGGGGAGGGAAACTTGTCGGTGATCTGGTGCCATCGGTTTAAGTAGGTCTGCATATTTGTGGTGCTGCCGTTGTATGGCTTCTTAGTGCGACATTCCTTGCAAATTACGGAGGTTTTATCAAGCTTTCCGTCTTTCTTTTCGAAGCCGTAGTATTTCCAAACATAAGATTTGAATGTTGCGGCTGCATTAAATATAGTAGTTTCCTTGCTGCTGCGTGCGCTAACTTCCATAATGTTTCGCTCGTTGTGTACTGGACTGTATGTGACGCACGGCTACCGTCCGTATTCAACACAAAACGCAAAGCAATGATGGTGCATTCATTGCGCCTAGGAAAGGGCAGATATGTGACGTTTAACATGAATAAAACGGCGATTGAAATGGATTTTACCGATACCCATCAATGCATCGTGTTGACCGCGATTTCACCGATACCCATCAATGCATCGTGATGAATCGCGATTTCACCCGTCAATCGCGTCGTACCCAGTGAGTGAGCCGATGCACTCGGATCTCGGATGTGCGCATCGATGTATCGATTAATATCGATTATTTTCCACACCCTTACTTCCGAACACAACACACCCACTCTCGGAATGGTGCGCAGGCGTATACGTGGATCTGAGATCCAGATTCGTGTACAACGAAGAGGGTTCACTCCTTGAACCGTGATTCAATTGAATAAATAGACATAAATGCATGAAAATGTGTATTTATTAAAAGCTGAAATTTAATAAACAAACTGAAATGTTACATATAAGTTATTGTATCAGCTTAGCTTTAAAGCATGCAGGTTGTTTTTTATAAGGAGCACCCATATACACAATCTTTGTAGTTTGGTTCAATTGCCCCGGCGGTCACAACAGTCATGGCGGCTGCGGCACGGCTTTTTCTTCGAGGTGTACACACGAAACTTTGTATCTCCGGTGTATCGACCGTATCGCAGAGACATTTTGGACCCGCGTTGCTGAAACTGTCACCGAGCTGCAACCCCCATACCCAAACACAGTGTAGACATGCAGCACACTTTACCTTCCAGCCCGACCTCGTCCCGACACAGTATGGTAAGGTGCTAGCTTAGCTTTTCCCACTTGACCTCATAGCACGAACGATCGATAAATTGAACTACGAAAACCGAATTAAATTACTTGTCTCTGTAATGTAGGTATTGAAAAATATCAGTTTGTTTAGAAAAAAATCCGAGGTTAACTTACTGTTTGATTTAAATATTGAAGCTTTATTTTGTTACAACTTGTTTATGCAGTATCTTCTATCGGACATTTGCAAGTTGACATCTGATGATAAGGATATTTGCCGCCTTTAGTTGATTTCTGATCAATAGGCATAAAAAGGAGTGAGCGTGAGAATGAAAATAAGTATAGTGCCACTAAGTGTTAGTAATGCACTCAACTAAGACATGACTGCTACATCTGTACGTAATCTTGTAAATCAAATTCAAAACTAGTTTCCATTCCGTACCCTAGGCGTGGAGTACTCTAAAGTAAAAACAATTAATTGTCTGGAATGACTGGTCTGGTTACATGTCAGCCACTGTACTGAACTGCTTGTTTTGTACCCAGCGTCCACAACTGATCATTGCATGGCACGATTATACTGAATTGTAAATCTTATTGGGACACAATTTATTTAATTGAATCAAAAGTCAATTTACAGAGATTGGTCAGGCACGCGATGAGACAACACATAAAACTAAAATGGTGAAAACAGTTTAATCTGAGATCTACACAGTTCTCAATCTGTGCATTCTTTCATAAATTATCTTCAAACATGTCTAATGTATTTAGTTTCAAATCCTTCAGTTTACAAGGTCTTTATGTAGCCGGGTCTTTGGAAAGACTGGACTGGACACAAAATAATTTTTAGGTGGGCTTTATTCCTGACTGAACAATGAAAAATTGTTCAGCATTAAGATGAAAGACTGAGATGTTAACTGAATTTTAAAAGAGGTCGAAAAGGGATCTAAGAGATCAAAGAAAATCATTTAACAGATTACAGACAATTTCGCCACAATAGACAACAGCAGTGGCTTGCTTAATAGGAAAACAGAAATAAAAATACATTATTTCCGAGCCACAATACTTCTTAGTGCAGAACAAATAATCATTACAACCCAATGTTTTGAGATGCAGCCACACTTACTCGATATGTTCCGGTGTGATGGGTGTGTACAAAGCACATGGTCAAACACAAATGATCTCCCCTCTAAAGAACAGATAACACAGTTCATATACTTTACAGTAAAAAAAAACACATTTACATCTTATAACATTGCGAACACTAGCGCTGTACAGCTGTTCACACAACTCACTAGTGGTAGATTTCAAACTCCAACCCAAACCACTCCAGATATTGTGCTCTACAAATACCATTCAACTAATTAATCATCTGTCCAAAATTAACACCTAACATGCGTCATGGTAAACTAGTTACCAATTACCTGAATATCGCCAGGGTTACGAGGATGATCATGGGTGTATCAAGTTGGGACAAGCGTGGCACAGTTCAGCGACTACCCGCCTTTACGTGCATGTCACCCTTTCTGGTCTGATTCTCACACGCTGCATATGTTCCCGCGTGTTTTGATCTAGTGTGGCTCTTAAAGTGACAGTGCTACATTTGTTAAACAAGGAAGCCTTCACTACAAGCATCTAAGTAAGGTTCACCTGGTTACATTTAGGTATACATGTGTGTCTTTGGACACATTAGGGGTGGTCATACGGCACACATTTGCTCCGGTGCTGCACCGATGTATTTTGTTGCGATATATTTTACACCGGAGCAAATTTTGTGGAGCGGTAACACGTACAAAGTCACTGAGCATGTTAACTCCGGCGTAGCACCGGTGCAACCCCACTTGCGGTCACACGTTTCATGACACAGTAGTAGTCATGGCAACTTATGTGTAATATACTGCTAGTTTAGCTTGCTCTTCCTTACGCCACAACAAGGATTAACACGGCCAAACGACGCAATAACCCACCATTATTATACCTTTGGCCACAATGCGACTCAGACTTCTAGTTAAGGTCAGCCATTTTAAACTAAAACGACAAACAATTCCATTGTCAGAAGCGGAAGTTTAGTCTCACTCAAGCTTTTTTGCTTTCGTCAACACGGGCTGCGTTCAGAAATCCATTCTAACGCACTAACGACACAGTGTGTGTGTGTTCGGCGAGACAGAGCATACTCTCCTCCCATTCATTTCCAAATGCAGCCAGTCACAAGGTCGAACTTGAAGTATTTCCATATGAAGCATTGGGCTCCGGCATTCCTTTTTCTGGCAACTCTGAATAACCAATTGGCACATTTGAACAACGCTCTGAATTTCTGACCGATTGGAGTGAAGCATTGCATGCTCAGGAGGGCCAAAACAATTATTGTATTTAATTACCGGTACCGGCATATTTAATTAGTCGAAATCTGTCAGGTTTTATTTAAGTCTTCCAACTTTTGATCAGACGCAATCACCAGTAACATATTGCTTATGAAAGTACTGTATTACTATTAAGTATTTTTTGTCCTGTTTATTTGTATTTTTTGTACATTATTATAGGGCCTACCCAGAAGATGAATTTGTTCCAGTCTATTACAAGCGCCTTGGACAACACTCTTTCCAGTGACCCTACAGCAGGTATTTTGTTAAAACAATGTGTTGTATTCATTTGTTTTCATACATCAGGTGTGCCCAAACTTTTTTGACCGAAGATCTACTTTTCGATCAACCAACCCCCACCTGATCGACCCGTTACCGCGCGCACACGCATGTAGACACACATGCCATGATGAGCAATAGCCTGATGCTGAGGTATGCGACGCACTTAACAGCCTGTTAACGATCGTAGCTCACGCGTACCGTTTTAAAATGCTTCTCTCGGCCCGCCAGATTCCCATTCTTTCCCCCAGTGTGATTGTACAAAACAAACTCTGAATGAGAATAATGACAACGATAAAAGATATAGCGCAACAACTCTGATCACAAGCTGCAACTGCAGACTGCTGAGCACTAAACAACTTCCGGTGATGCAGTCACACGTCACCATAGGTTAAAGATTACCTGCTTTATTTTATTTTCTTTTTTAAATACTTTTTGTGTAAGTGAGACTGATAGAATGATTAGTCTCAGAATGATAATATATATTTTTTAACCCAAAAATATATATTACTAACATGCACAGAGACACACATTCCCCCCCTCCCCCTCTACACCCCTCGGATCGACTTGGGACCAGTCCTTGATCTACTGGTCGATCGCGAACGACGTAATGGGCACCCCTGTCATACATTGTATTATCATCGAGTATAGTCGTTTTTGTGCGAAAGAATAAGTCAGCCAAACACTTCTGTTTACTTAACAACATTTTCGACAAAACATTACGTATTCTACTGTTACATTAAAAAATCTGAGAATATAACGTTTAGAGGTGTGAAATTATCACGTTAATTGCAGTTAATTAATTACATTACATTTAGCGCATTCTTTTTTTTAATCGCATTAATCTAAATTTTAATCTCTGCCTTTATTGTTTCTGTAGGTGGGTTGCCTTTTTGTAATAGCCCTTTTTATGTGTTGGCTCCCTGTGTTCGAGTTGCTAAGGGTGGGGAAACAATTGTCAGTCACAGCCTGAACCAGACATTGATTGGCTGTCATTATGGGGCTTGTTTAGCATCAAAGTTGGGCGGGCTTAATAAACCGTGGTGAGGAGTGGAGAGGTGAAAATGGAGCAGGATGTAAGAGTTCTCGGCACAATGAATGGAAAATTTACATTCCAAAAACACCCTGACGACACAATTGATAAAGGTAGATTGTTGTGGCTAATTTGTAGGAAGGAGTTTGCATACCACCGAAGCAGCTCAAATTTAGCCTCCCACATCAATGCAAAGCACCCAGTCGCGAGTGCAGCCACAGCTAATGTTAGCACTAAAAGCGTTAGCAATATAGCGAGCGAACCATACATAGCAAAGCTCTTCGGCAAACTAAACTCAAGAACACCCCACGTATGAGGCATAGTTGATGTGTCCTCTGTAGACTACTGGAAGTGATTGATTTTTATTTCAGCACTTTTAGTTTGTCATGATGAGCAGTGTTATGTCTGAAGTGCTAACTGACATCACTGTGATTTAAGGGTCTATTTTATTTATTGTTTATTATCTGAAGCAAGTTCAGTGTTGAGTACTTGTATTGCTAAGAAATTTGTTCTTACTGAGCACCTTTTAAAGACCTAATGTTCTATTTTATTTTTATTTTGTAATTCTTTGGAGATTTACAAAAACAAACAAAACAGTGAGATTCCCCCTTGTGGGCGAAACTAAAGGTTGCAGGTAGGACTTTGACTAGTCTCAAATACAGCAGAAAGTAAATGGCTAGGAATGCATCTGTCCAAGTCTGCTGAATAACAATAAAATACTTTATAATGCCACTTTTTTTAATCTTTTGATCTGCCTCAATAATGTAATGAATTTAAAATGAAAATAGGGGTTTTCTCAGTCATTTTTAGATGAAATTAAAATATAGATTAATTAATTACAGACCCTAATTAATTAATCACACTTTTTTTTAATCGCTTGGCAGCATTAATAACGTTTAATATCCATAGCAACTTGTTTCGTGGGAGTAACTTGTTGACACTTGTAGTGAAATTCCAAATAATGGCACAGCTTGTCAGATGTGAGCTAAATAAATTGGAGTATATTAACATTCACTCTCATAGCGTGCAAATACTCATGTAGAAGGTGTGTGCACATTTCTTATCAAGTACGGCACTCACCATTTCTAAAAGTAGCCATTTCAATTCTGATTGTGCTTGTGACTCTTAGAATCATCACGTTTGAGTCAGTGTCAAAATTGTTGAGAAACTACTAGCTGAATAACAGTTGAACAAAAGTTGAAATGTACTGGTTCAGAAATTGCTTGTTTTATTTTTCTCCCTCTGCTTATTTTTTGTTTAGGGTTTGTGTGTGTGTGTGAAATGTATTTCAAAAGCATCACATTATGCCTTTGTCATTAAATTGAATGGTTTCTTAACTTCCCCTTTTTGAAAAAACGTGGGTCCATTTCTCTATGGCAATGTAATCAGATTTTTATAAAACTATTCACTGTTTTTTACCCATGATACACAGGAAAGTTTAACTGTGCGCTGTGTATTTGCAGTCATCTTTGGAGAAGATGTGGCCTTTGGTGGAGTGTTTCGATGCACAGTGGGTCTGAGAGACAAATATGGTAAGTTCAAAACTGGTCAATATCTATCCAATTCTTCACTGTGTAAATTTTACACAAAGCTGCCGATGACAAGCGGCTGGATTTTAAACTTTAAAATGAAGCCACTTTTTTCCCTCTGCCTTGTATTACTTTACCATAAGGTGGCGGCAGAGTATTTGAAACCCCAACAACTAACTCTCTGCGGCTCCAGTAAGAGTTCACTGTTCACCTAGAGGACCAAAAGGACCCTTTTGCAAATAGTTCATCATTGTAGCCTAAGAAAGCTAATATGTGATTATTCTTGATGAACAACAACAATGTCGTCCTTAGTATAGGTATGTACCTGATAATTCTATTTGGTATTAAGGTTTCTGCCTGTATTCATGACATTATCAGTGCTTATACATCCTGGCGACTCCTTAATGCATTTTGAGTACTGTACCGCTTGTAACTGTTATGTCGAAGTACTGCAGCTCCAATCAGTTTTAGCAATGACTGAAATACTATGCTTAACCACAGTAATTGCCACAGCATCAAGCTTTCAATTACATCTTCAAAACTACAATGGTTATCACGACTTGCATGGTCCTCTTATGTGTGTTCCAGCTCCTATCAGTTTAATGTCAGTTGTGAGAAAGGTCTGCAGTACTGTGGAGTTTTTGATTTAGTATTTATATTCCGACGTACAGTATCTTAGACATTAAGCATTGTAGAATAATAACAATGAGTCAGAGGGTGCATTTATAACCAGAAACCAAAGGCCAGTGTGATATATCCATACCGGTTATCTAGTTCTGGTATGTAGTATTTGTCCACATGTGTGCATTTGAAGGTGCTTAAGGGAAAGGACAGATGAGCAGAGAAGAAGCAATTGCCAAGCCTGTGACTGGAGTTGTCACTTGACTGTTGCATTGCAAGTTTCTACAGCAACTGTTGAAACAAGCTTGAGGTCTGTCAATCAACAGTGAGTATAGCTCCTGTAAATGTTCCATGAAGGGCTCAGTTCAGCTCAGCTCAAATGTCCATTCGCCTGTGCCTTCTGAATTTGGTGTGCATCACTTAGACAGGTGCTTTTGGAATTTGGTTGTGTTTATCCTATATGATACAAACACTTTAAAATACGGTATTAGACACGAACAATTGTAAAATTGCAGTTAAGTATGTTTCTTTTTCCTTATGTTGTTCTTTTATCAAGAAACCCATTAAAGTAGTATGGTGGATCCCTTTCAGATCTGACTGCATAAACAGCTAGAACTTATAACACGGCGGCAGTAGCATCATAAAGGATCACATGCATGGCGGTATACCTCATGGGTGTTTCTTTTCTATTCATTTTTAGCTAAAATAGTTTTTTTTTCTATAGTCTTTTTTTTCTTCTCAGTTTTTTAAATCCACAACTCAAATCTCGTCTCCAAATAGCAACACTTCTGCTGATTTATGCTATTCTCTTATGTAATGACAGTCTCAAACCATACTCAACTGTCTTTCACCTATTTTCAGCTGATTTTGGTGCGTTTGCCTTGGTTATGTTTTGTTTGGTTTTGTTTTTTGATAATGTGGAGTCTCAAATCAATTGCACAGTGGCTGGCTTTGCCTTTGTTTTCATTGACGTCAGAAATGTTGACCTTTTAGAGAGTGATCATTATTTTCCATCTCATCCTTGTGTACAGTGACGAGCACAAAGCTGTTTTTATCCCTCTCACTACTGAAAGGGAAGAAGCACACCTCTCCCACCTGCAGCAAGTACACATGAAAGAGGTTAATGCAGGGCACGCACTATATGAATAGCTTTTATGATGTTGTCATCTCGGCTCTCCACCACCGCCTTTTTGGATCACCCCTTCTCACCCCCAGGCCCCCCAGAAAAAGAATATATATATGTGTGTGTATATATATATATTAGAGCTGTCAAACGATTAAAATATTTAATCTAATTAAAAATGCAACTGTCATAATTAACTCAAATGAACTAAAAATTAATCGTGATTACTCACACATTTTTTATCGTTTCTGAATTTCCTTTTACATTTTTGTCCTATTTTCCCCCCCATTTTAATGCTCTCATCAACATGGAATCATGAATCAGTTTTCTATGTGCCAAATGCAAATATTTACTGAAATAACAATTACGATTTTCAATTTTACATGAACATTTTTCACTTGGTGCAGTTATTCACACATAATCTCTCGCACAATACTACTGTCCATAAATAACGGTGAAAAAAATATTTTGTCACACAACAGCTGCTTTAACAGCTTTTTTTATGAAATAAAAACAGCAATATAACATTATAAAGTGCACATCTAAGGTAAACTAGTACTCGGCCTATAGTGGATTTAAACCATAGTTGCATACTTCGTTTTTCTCAAGTTTGCTTTGAACACAGCAGTCTGTTTCTGTATGTTTGTTGAAGAATAATGAGACACCGGACACCACTGTTGTTTATGTGCCGCTGTATTCAAAACTGCCCGCCGTACAAAAAAGCGCAAGCATTCCCCCGTGCTGCTGGGGCAAACCATTCTGAAAGAGGGGGGTTTCACTCCCCTTAACAAAGTCAGGCTATGTTGATTATGTTGGTACTTCTTGCGCGGAAGTCTCTCTACGGCTTTCCATTCATAAAATCTTTAAGTATCCGTTTTCGGTGTCTCGCGCTGCCAGGGCTGGCAAAACAGACATGGGCGTGGACTTCTGCAGCGCGCTTGTTGTTTTGTTCTGGTGTATTTATAGAGCAACGTAACGTCCGCTTGTGACGTGTGCCGCGTTAATCTCGCGAGAAAAAATTTAATCCCGTTAAAATTCATTTAAATTAATGCCAATAAAAACGCGCTAAACTGACAGCTCTAATATATATATATATATATATATATATATATATATATATATATATATATATATAATGTGTGTGTGTGTGTATATGTGTATATATATGTATGTATATATATATGTATATATATATATTAGTGGCAGGTGACTCTACACATTCAGACAGAATAACATTATTCGCAAGCATGATCTGTGTCCTCTGCAATGAATGAGTATTGATTGCTCAACTGAGAAGCCAAGAGATGAGCTGAATCTCCAATACAATGTATTCATACGTTTTGTATTGTCCCCACGTGCTCAAGGCGTGCACACCAAAGTGTTCAGCACAAGGTGCATTGCAAGAGTGTATACTAATGTGTGATCAAACCTGTTGATTTCTTTTTAATTTCATGTATTAATGCCATGACTTAATGTTTTATAGAAAGTATTATATAGATATTTTCACCTCTCATTCGCATTCCCTTTTTAGGGGGTTTCTGGAACTGATGAATGGCATTTCCTTTCATTTCAGTGGGGGGAAAAATGATTTGAGCTATTTGTTACAAGTTACAAGTGTGATCAAGGACAGAAATAAAGGCGTATCTCAAGGCAGCACTGTACCTTCGATTGAAACTTGGCTGATCACTAGCACATCCATAGATTCCAGAAACGTACTGAATCGCCTTTGCACCTTTCTACTTGCGTACAAACTGGGTTACTTGAAACTTGAGTAAAACATGGCAGATAACTTTTCACATCACAGTTTAACAGATACTGTACTTTTCTAGGAGGTTGAAAAAATATTTGGATTTTACGTTGACTAACCCCTTGTATAAACGAACTCCCCATTTTCTTTCAGTGATAATGAATTCATCCATTGATTATTCCTGATGAAATAAATGAAGTTATTTTGATATTTTTCCTTTGCAAGAGAAGACCAAAAAAAAAACCCCTCACACTGAAACAGGGGCTTCAGTCAAGCCGAGGTGAACAGTTCCAAGTATGAGTCAGTTTTGGACAGAATCCTTTAGATGTCTGCTAGACAGCTGAAACTGAAAAGGAATGTCATATTTCAGCATGACAATGACCCCAAGCATACAGGTACATCCAAATGAACAAATTGCTTAACCAGAAGAATATTACACGTTGGCCAAAAGCAGCAAATGTAGCCTTTGAGGCAGGACTCCTCATGAGTCACCACCGATCACCAGTCTATCACATGGCGGGCACACATTCACACAGAGAACTTTCAATTAGCCAAACATATTGTTTGGGACCGTAGGAAGAAGCCAGAGCAACTGGAGAGAACTTGGCTGAGCACAGGGAGGGAATGTTTTTACTGCACATTATGCCTTGAACCCAGAGTCTTCTTGCTGCCAGGCAACAGGGCGAACCATGCATGCAATTCACTATACCCTCGCTCTTGAATTGCAAACACATGTTGCACATGCTAACACGTTATCATCTTATCATCGATTAGTTACACTGGTCAAGAGCAAATTTGAATCAGAGATGGCTTTATGCGTGCCGAAAGTTCATTTCTTTTCCGAGGACATCAGGTTGTACAGATATTTTCATTTTTTGTTTCACTTATAAACGGTTGTGCAATACAGATTTGACCAACCATTAAATATATAGCTATGATGTTTCAGGTCCACCAGTTGCTGGACTTAACCTAAATATGTGACTATATTACATATTATTGTCATTATTAAGGGCCGGATCAGTGACCGCTGTTTTTGTCGAAATTATTATGATTGAAACTTAGCACAATCATCGGCCCTGGTCTTTTAACGTTGAACGTTGAAAACGAAAACAAAACGGGTCTGCCGCACCACCTAGAGAGGAAAGAGTAAAAAAGTAGGTTTGACCTAGGCCTACGGAAATGACTGGGCACATATATAACATGGCACTGCGGGATGTCCATAAAAGTCCATTGTCATCACAGTGAATTTTCTTTTGGTTTTGTGATACTGATCCTACCTAATTGAATTTAATGAGTAAAACTGGTGAGTCGGACATTTTAAGCCATTGCACAGAAAAAAAATAAAGAGGAAACAAAAATAACATTCTTAATCCAAATTTAGAGTACACATTCTTCAGGCTCCATTTTAAATTACAGGGTGGAGAAAGGGAAAATGGAATCGCTGGCAAAAATAGGATCTGTTTTTCATCAGATTTATTTTTTTTACATTCTTGGTATCACTAAACAGGTTTGCCACATACAAAAAGCCTGTATTGCGTTTTTGGGAGTGTATTTCAAGACATTATCAATACATGTGTACTTTATTGATAAAATTGCCATTTTATGTGCCAGAGTCAAATGACATTAAATTGCAAGGAATGATTTAAATTGTAGTTACATCTACAGTTACATAGTGAATATAAAGAAACAGTGTATTTGTACCATATATGGTACCTAGTTTTTTAATCGCTGGATATATAATTTGTGCTCTTAATTCAGGTGTTTATGTATGCATTAATTTATCTAACTGTTTATGATGATATACATGATTATAGTTATTAGTCATTTGTTACATATATGTAATAAATGATGTGTGTATATTGTGCGTGTGTGTGTGTTTGTGTGTGTGTCCATGCCATTTGAACAGCAGGGGTCCATTGTATATCTTTGTGATACAAATATTTTGGAATTACAATACAGTATTTTTCAGATTTAAAGTGCCTCACAGCTCTGCGTTTGAACCTCAGGTCTGAACTTTCTGTGTGGAGTTTGGAAAGTACCCCACCGGGTTCACGTGGATTTTGTCTGGGTACTCATTAATTAAAGACTCTAAATCAGGGGTGCCCATTACGTCAATCGTGATTGACCGGTAGATTGCGGACTAGTCCCAAGTCGATTGCGAGGGGTGTAGAGGAGGAAAAAAACCAAACAACCATTTGTGTGCCTTTGTGCATGTTAGTAATATATTTTTTGTGTTAATGTACACCGCACCATAATCATCCTACGAGTCTCATTTTCAAAAAAGTATTAAAAAAATAAAATAACTCAGGCAAATGTATAACCTATGGTGGGGCGTGACCTGCATGACCGGACGTTGTGAGCACTCAGCAGTCTGCAATCTAGAGGGCCGAGGGAAGCACTTTAAAATGGTACGTGTGAGCTACGATTGTTAACAGGCTGCAAAAGTGCGTCGCATACCTCCGTGTCAGGCTGTTGCTCATTATGGCGTGTGTGTGTATGTACTGTACATGCGTGTGCGCGGTAACGGGTCGATCGTAGGAGGTTGGTTGATCGAAAAGTCGATCTTCGTTCCAAAATGTTTGGGCACCCCTGCTCTAAATTCTCCAGAGGGGTGAATCTGAGAATGACTTGTTGTTTGTCTATACTGGGAACTAGTCCCGAGGGCACACTTTAAAAACAGTTGGGTAAAAAAAACAAAAACAATTTGGGTCAAAAAGAGACCGACCCATCTGGGTCAAACCAAGTGATGTGTCCACCAGTGTTCTCTTTTTTTTGCTGGTTCTCAATGTACATGTTTTTCTATTAATGTCACCCCAGGGAAGGATCGAGTCTTCAACACTCCACTTTGTGAGCAGGGGATTGTGGGATTTGGTATTGGTGTTGCTGTTGCAGGAGCCACAGCCATTGCTGAGATCCAGTTTGCAGATTACATCTATCCTGCTTTTGACCAGGTAACAATATTAAATGATGAATAAATAGTGAAGGAAGGCATACATTGCGAGGATAACTCAGGAGCCTCCTGTTCCATTTAAGGAACAGGTAGAGTGAATTCAAAGGTGTTGTATATTTCTAAATATAGTAAACATATTTGAAGATAATTACAGAAATCATGTGCAAAGATGTAGAACTATGTCATACTTGGTTGTCAAAATTTTCCCAGTCAATTGTGGCAGCATCCCTCATTTGCTTTAACACTAGGGCAGTTGGAGTGTAGTCCACCTGAGTACGCCTTGCTTCACATGCGGAAACACATAGACTCACTAGAGACATTGGCAGGTAAACTGCAGGGTCACCCTTTGCAGATGATGTTCTCGGCCGTGCAAGTGACACGTCTTCCTCCTGTACGAAACTTTTGTGGTTCCCCGCACTAATAGTTAAGTTACGGGGGCTGCAATGAAAACATGTTTAAACTGATAATCATTATCATGTGTTCAATTACCGTATTTTCACGACTATTCGGCGCACCGTACCAATGGCCGCAGTCTCATTAATGGGTGACATTTCTGTATTTTACACATATACAGGACGCACCGCACGAATAGGCGCAGTTTTAAAGTGGTAAAACATACGCTTAAACATACGGCATGCATGCATGCTAACACGTTAGCTTGAAGCACACACTGAAGCTCGAAGCTAAAACACGTTTTTAAAAAGGCAACGAAAGCAGAACTGAGTTCGGGTGTATTTTATTTACAAGGTACTCACGTTTTTTGCTCAAGCATCACTCAGAAAGCCTTCAAAGTCGTCATCTTCCGTGTCCGAATTAAACAATTGTGCAAGTATCGGTAATCCATTCAAACCGCCGGGTTCCCCCTCGTTGTCAGAGTCACTCTCGTCGTCATGTGGCTCCACGGAAATGATGCCGGCTTTGCCAAAAGCTCGAACAACTGTACTAGGAGCAACGTTCGTCCAAGCAGCTACAATCCATTCACAGATCTTGGCGTAACTAGCCCGGCGCTGCCTCCCACTCTTCGTGAAGCTGTGTTCGCCATCGATCATCCATGCCGCTCGCAACTTCACCTTGAACGCCCGGTTGATGCCGATGTCCAGCGGTTGGAGTTCTTTCGTCAAGCCTCCGGGAATGACGGCAAGCTCGGAGTTCATTTGCTTGACTTTGTCTTTGACGGCGAGGCATGGAAAAAGCCATCCGGTCTCTTAACATACACCTCACTTAGCCACTCTCTCATTTTCTCCTCGTCCATCCAGCCCTTTTGGTTTGCTTTCACGATGACGCCGGCTGGAAACTTTTCTTTCATCAGCGTCTTTCGCTTGAAAATCACCATAGGTGGCAGTTTCTGTCCGTTAGCATGACAAGCAAGAACGACAGTGAAAGCTGACTTCTCGTGCCCCGTTGTGCGTATCGCAACCGTGCTGGTCCCCTTCTTCTCCACAGTGTGGTTCACCGGGATGTCGAAAGTCAGCGGGACCTCGTCCATGTTGGTAATGTGGTTAGGCTGGATGCGTTTGTCGACAATCTTTTTACTGCAGTAGGTGCGGAAAACGGCCAGCTTTTCTTTGTAGTCCGCTGGAAGTTGCTGAGCCACGGTCGTCTTCACTTTCATAGATAGATGGCGCCGTTTCATAAAGCGAAAGCACCAAGACGGACCTCCTTGAAAATGTTCAATTTTCAATTCTTCGGCTAACGTTTTCGCCCTTAGTCGAATGGTGACCGTGGAGACGCTTCTGCCGGCTGCTCTTTGATCAAGAATCCACCGCTCCAGTTGGTCTTCCAACTCTGGCCACCTCGCCTTATTTCCACGGAAACTGCGCTTGGTCTTTTTGACTTGGCGAAGCTCGTTCTCCTGCTTCCTCCATTTGCGAACCATGGATTCGTTGATATTAAATTCTCTGGCGGCTGCTCGATTCCCGTGTTTCACTGCATAACCGATGGCTTGGAGCTTGAATTGCGCTTCGTAGGCGTGTCTCTTTGTGGAACTCATTTTCGGGGGTTCTTGAAAACCAAAACCGAAGTTGTTTTGCAATAATGCACACACTCACCTTTTATACATGTGCTGGTACCTGCTAGAGGCGTGCCTTACACGCCCACCCTTCACTCATTGCCGGACCCAACCCCTGCGTGCCTGTCCTCCCTCACGTCCACCTCTCTTCATATATGTAAATTATGGAGAGAGAGATATGTAAATATAAGTGCGCGGACGCACTTCACTGATTGGCCGACCGATTCCCCGCACTTCACTGATTGGCCGACCTCACTTCCGCCTTTTCTCTATATAAACAGCATGTCGGGTCTCAGCCAGATTTTGGAACTCGGCTCATAGAAAAGACGCATCGCATTATAAGGCGTACTGTCCATTTTGGAGAAAATTTTAGACTTTTAATAGCGCCTTATAGTCGTGAAAATACGGTAATTGATTTCTTCAATTATTCAGAGGGATTGTTCCACGCTGGTGTCTTATGAATGAAATTGCGTGATATCCACCATACTTGTCTATAGAGCACCGACTTTGACTTTGTCTGTCGATCAAATACGGCAAAATCATGTTACACTACCTACGCTGAATAATAGACCTCCTTTTAGCTCGTCTAAAATTTTGTCTACTCTTTTCGATAGCAAATTGTGAGATGCACCAAATTCACAAACATACAGAAGGAGACCATTGCCCCAGCACAAAAATAACGATGCCCCCATTCCTATGCTGTGCACAGCTTACTTTGTTACCAAATTGTCAGATGAGTTGGGGGTGAGGCAACTCTGGAGCAACTTGGGTTGCATTTGGGTTATCCGCCAATTGCAACATGCAGTTAGCTTTTCCAAGAATCCGAAAATACTTCCCTTCACGTTGTTCACAGGTGTGGCTGGTGGAGAGCGCGACATTGTCACTCTGCACTGTGAGTGCACGCATGTCATGCCGAGCATGAGCCAGCGTGTGGACAGGGGCTCCAGGTTCGTGGTGTTGCCGCTTTAAAACGCGCCTTGTTTTTGGCCTTGAGCATGTGCATATCATACAGAGAAAGACGGAATAATTAGGCTGAGGGGAGATTTTTTTTTAAAATGCAATTTGACAGCTCACCTATGAGCAGGGCTTCGCGCCGGCATGCCTGCTTTTCAACACCTCATTGCCCGTGAGTGCACAGACGTCACAAAGAAAATTAAGAAGAGCAAGCGCAAAAAAATAAAAGTCTGACATTACAGTCGGCTTGTGGACTAGGGCTTCAGGCTGCCACCTGATGACCCGATGGGATGGAATCGAGCCACCAGAGGTTTTGAGCAGATATATTTTTGTGGCTCAAACATTTCGTTACCGTATGTTAGACATAAGACTATTCTAGACTAGATTCTAGACGAGAGTAGTATTGTTATTTCATTGACAGATGAGCCGGGCGTCGTTTCAGTGCATTCAGCCAGAGGACAACCCCACAGTATTTGAGAGTGGAGGGATACACTGATTTTTGATTTTGGTATTTATTTTTTTTCATGGTCTTAAAGCCTGATTTTATATACCGGTAATTGGCAATTATAGTAATAAGAGTTGGCATTTTTTTCTGAGGTTTGTCATATTTGGAAGACATTTTTACTTTATAGGGTCTTTGAACCAACAAACTATCAAATACAATTCTGGGGGGAATTTTTAATTTGTATAGTTGTAATACAGGTAACTATTATAGGTAAATCATCCCTCTTCCTACCTAATGTGAACTAGCATTCATTTTACATTAAGAATAAATGATCATGGATAGTTACTAGCTTCACAAACACAACAATGAAACATCGTAGTTGTGTTTTTTTTTTTTTTTTTACTTGGGTCAAACATGGTCCTTCTGTTAAGTATGTTTGGCATAGTGGGGGTGTTTTATGAAAATCCCTCAAATGTTTTTATGTTCTACAACATTTGGGGAGATGAATTAGTTTTGGCAGATTTAACCATTGTATGTTATGTTACTGTGTGTCCTCCAGAAGATAAATGTGTCCTCGCTCTGTCAAAGATGCAGACAACAAAATATGCATCAATGATTTTTGAGGCCAATGTTGACATAGAATATATCTCCCATCTCCCAATCGATTAATCAGTTATTCAGAGAATAGTTCCCGTTAACCATTACTTCTCCCCAATGAATCACATTGCAAAATCATTTGTCTGGAAAATTATGTATGTAGAGTTGCAAAAGAAAATATGTGAACCTTTTCGAATATGAAATATCTGCATAAATTGGCAATACAATGTGCTCGGATCTTCACCGAAGTCAGAACAGAAACAATTACACTAATACCACAAAAACAATTTTTTTCATCTTTTATTTTCATTTACATTGACCTGAAGTGTGACATTCCATATATTTGTGTTCAATATAAAAACAATGGAAAAATATAATTGTGTGGTACTGGTTTTAAGCCAGGGGTCACCAACCTTTTTGAAATTGAGTCATTTCTCGGGTCCTGATAAATGTGAAGTGCTACTATTTTAATATCCAGACACTCCTACAGTATTTTCTCAAATTACCTCGAACCTTAAAGTTGTTCACCATGTTAAGTTGTTGTTGATTTATATTACTCTACGACGGTCTGGTGGACGAGTGGTTAGCACGTCGGCCTCACAGTGCAGAGGTGCAGGATTTGATTCCGGCTCCGGCCCTGATGGGTGGAATTTGAGTCTGAGCGCGGATGGTTGTTTGTCTCTGTGAGCCCTGCGATTGGCTGGCAACACCATCAGGGATCGACTCCAGCATGTCCCCTCGACCCTTGTGAGGATAAGCGGATCAGAAAATGGATGGATAGATGGATATTGATCGATGTGAAGACACGGATTATGTCAAAAATGAAGTTCTATCGATAATTAACTTCAGGATAACGATAGGCTTTAGCATAACCACCACCCTAGTGAGGATAAACGATCCAGAGAATGGATGGATACTCAGTAATAATATACAAGTGTGTGCATTTGTATATTAAAAAAATGTCACTTTTCCAACATTCCGAGGAAATCACAATGTCCCATAACTGGTGAGCTACGATAAGAACAGTCCAGTGGGCTACTCATGCGCTCCTTGGAGGGAATATGGTGCCCGCAAACACGAAGATGGTGTTCCCTGGTTTGTCTTAGATAAGACAAACCGGAATAAGACAGTGTTTGTCTTATTGTGACTTATGTAAAGATATCAAATTTTGTAACTTTTTATCAATTTTACAACTGATGCAGAAATCCAGGTAATTTCAAAAGGTATTCGCTCTTACAACTCTTTGCAGTTGACTCCAATGTAATATTTTAGACTTAGAGAACTGATTTTCTTTTCCTGCTGCAGCAACCAAAACTGTGCCATTCACCTAACAAATTTGAATGGAACTAACATACTGTATCTGTTTCTTTGTAGATTGTCAATGAAGCTGCCAAGTACCGCTACCGATCTGGCAACTTGTTTGATTGTGGCAACCTCACCATTCGAGCTCCCTGGGGATGTGTCGGCCATGGATCCCTGTACCATTCCCAAAGCCCGGAGGCTTTCTTTGCCCACTGCCCTGGCATTAAGGTTAGCCATACAGCAAGCACCCTGCGGTTTCCGAATTAAATCTATTTCTATTTTGTTGTATATTTGTAAAGGTTGTTCTTTCTGTTTTAAACTTGACAGACATATATTTAACTTTGCCGTGCTCTCTAAAATGCCTCCAGTTGACTCTGTATTATTTTGTGAAACCTGTTGAAATCTGTGTTTAGGTATGAGTAGGCCTGAAACAAGTACTTGAGTAATTCGAGTACCTCAGGTCAAAATTTGCTAAACCGATTTTTACTGTCTCAAGGAACTTTCATTGTATTAGAATGATCAAGGGATGCACTTTGAGTGTGTCACAGCGCACATACTGTGTGTTACCCAGGGCTGTAGGACCACTACTGAATTTGTTGCTAGTTTATTGCAATGTTGACATGTACAGGATGCTCGTGACTATAATGTGGCTTCATATGGGGTGTCACATGTATTTAAGAACAGCGCTTATGGAGTAAGGAAGGTGAAAATAAAAACATAATCAAGTTAACTGAGCAATCAACAAATCGTCACTTGTAGCAAACGTGCGGTTCACTCTTAGTTGATGTATAAAATATCAAGGAGCACTGGCGCCTAATGTGCTCCAGTACACTGGAGGTATACAACACAGAAAAAAGGTTTTGTTATATCGGTTTGACCAAAACAGATTTGAACCGCAAAGTCGGAAACTTCAAATCATTGCACTCTAAAATGTACCGTTCTTGAATCGGATTGCACCCCATATATCAATATACAAGTCCATATTGACTTTTTTTGACAGACGCAGTCCATATACATTTGTTTAATGTTGATGATGATTTGTTGATTCCTTGAATATAATTAACTTAATAGTTTGGGCTTTGGAGAGCTTTTTAATGTTGTTGTGCACTCCGATCACATTTTGGAAATAACATCCACAACGCCGCTCCTTGTGCCTGCCGGGGATCGCAAAGGAGAAACCACATCCTCCCTCGGGCGGTGAAGCTCATCTCCCATTTCTTGTTTGTTAAAAATACTTGGCAGGGCATTTGTTTTTAATGTCAACTGTAAATCACCAGTTGTTCTGCGTGCCTGCCTGCCTTCTCGTGCACACGGGGGCTAGACTTGTTTAAGTACACTTTTTGTAAAAAATTGTGGAATAACATGCCATGCCTTTTTTGCAATTTTTAGTTACCCCTTTGTACATTTTTGCAATCCAATATGACGTTTTTCTGTGTGTCCTCCTGGTACAATGTCTATTGTCCAGCAGTAAATCACACAAGTTACATGTCGTTGGACCTAGCCTGGACATACCCATGTTGAAAACGTTGCCTTAAAAGTGAACTATATCATTATTTTCAGCTCTTATGTATTTTTCCAAGCTAAACCAATTAAATTACTACCAAACAAGCCACGTGTAAAATTAAACAGGCCTTCCTTTAATTAACGACTATTTTTTCAGAAATACTCAGTTTGAAATGACTTGCATTCGTGTTTTATGTCTTTTTTAATAGTACGGTATTTGAAATTGTTTCACTGGAAGTGTTTCTAGATGAGAAAATACAGTTTGCATGTATGTACAATTTGGGTGGAGGGGGGCGGATGTATCTAAAAAAGAAGGAAAACCAATCAGTATTTCGTTACCAAGTCTTTTCTGTTGTGTGTTCCCAATTGTTTTTCAACAAAGCAAAAATCTATTTTATCCAAATACTAGATTATTCAATAGGATTTTCAATAGGACACTCGGATACTGAAAATAGTCCATAGCTGCACCCTTGTAGAGAAATCAGAGTGACTGCTGAATTCAAACTGTTTTAAGAGTAGTAAATAAAAAGTGCTGTAAACAATGCATTTAAAAGGTATGGAGCAGTATTCATTTGAATGTTATGAAATACAGTGTCAGATTTTCAATTTTCACAGAAGAAAACCCTCCCAATTGGAGGCTCATTGAAAATGATTATTAACATTGCAGGCTTCTAATACACCATCCCAATTTACTGACAACAGTGCGCGCAAACAAAGTGCCTCGCTGTGCAGCTGTAAATTTGAGTAAGTGGCGTGCTTACGTCATACAGTACATCACACAGTGCTCATAGTGTGCTGTAGTGTTTATATTATCCATTACATATGTTCTGGAAGTGTCTGTTTTATATAAGCCGTTGCAAAACACTAATAATGGGAACCACAGTAAAAGTTGGAGAAAAAAAAGCCACTTGCCAGTCTGTCATTATTGGCCTTTAATAAATAACCCAGAGAAGTGATTCTTTTGTGCATTTTCCTTCCACTCCATTCTCCATGTTGGTACCAGCATGGAACACTCTGGAGGGTGATGACATGTCAGCATGAGTAAGTTACAAAGGCCTGCGGTTTCAGCTTGTCCTCAAATATTTAGGAAGATGCTTCTAGTACCTATTATATCATGGATCATTGTACGGAACTCATTCATTCATTCATCTTCCTAACCGCTTGATCCTCACTAGGGTCGCGGGGGGTGCTGGAGCCTATCCCAGCTGTCTCCGGGCAGTAGGCGGGGGACACCCTGAATCGGTTGCCAGCCAATCACAGGGCACACAGAGACGAACAACCATTCGCACTCACACTCACACCTAGGGACAATTTAGAGTGTTCAATCAGCCTGCCATGCATATTTTTGGAATGTGGGAGGAAACCGGAGCACCCGGAGAAAACCCACGCAGGCCCGGGGAGAACATGCAAACTCCACACAGGGAGGCCGGAGCTGGAATCGAACCCGGTACCTCTGCACTGTGAAGCCGACGTGCTAACCACTGGACTACCGGGCCGCCCTTGTACGGAACTATATTTATAAAATGACAACAAAATCTCACTGTTAGACCGAAAACATGAACTGTGAGTTATCCAATCAAACTTTGTCTTTAATCAGATGTGAATCTAGAATAGCACAAGCAGCTTTCAACAGAACTCTTCACCTTCTGTGTTGTATCATTTTTTTTGTCACATGATCATTGACGTCACATCCGTTCAGCCATTTTCTGTACCACTATTATACTTTAAATGAAGCTTCACTCAAGTGAAGCTCGCCAATAGAGAAAAATAGCAAGTTACAAGTTGCAGATGTGGTCACTGCTCTGCTCTATTCAATTAAGCTTTTTTCTTGAGCTATCCAAAATCAAACGGGACCACAACAATACATTTCTGTCAAGATACACACGTAATATTTCTAAGACAAACTACCAGTTATCATTTTTAGCTTCATCTGTTTTATAATTTATTTTCCACCTCAAAATTTCTCTTTGCACACGGAGGCTTGCACACACGTTCATGCAGTTTTCTTCTGTTGGTGCCAAAAATGTGTAACTTGCTGGTCCTATAATTGCTCTTTTAACTGAATGGTGATGTTGCCTATCGTAGCTTGTAAGAGTTGGATTCATTTAAACCAATTGTAATGAATTAATAAACTGGTTAGCTGGTCCGCCTCACAATGAAGAGGTTGTGAGTTTGAATCTGGGGCTCCGGCCTTCCACTGTGGAGTTTGCATGGTCTCCCTGTGCCTGTGTAGTTTTTCTCCAGGTACTCCGGTTTCATCCCACATTCCAAAAATATGTATAGTAGGTTGACTGAAGACACAAAAAAAACATGTATGGATAGATTTGACCTTTTTTTTTATTTTTTATTTTTCCAAATGGCGCCCGAGTAGGCAGCCTTCGGCAAGTGCTCTTCAAGAGCCTTGCTTTTTTGTTCTTTTTTGGTGTTTTTGTCTTTAGTTTTGTCACATGTTGTTTGTTGTTTCATTGTGCGGACCTGATATGGACTCTTTTCAGCATTTTTTGGCCACGACATTTGTCAAAGGAGAAGCATCTGTGCTTGGTGGCTGCGCCTTCTCGGTAGCACGCCTGTGCCAGCACAGATTTTGGTTGGGAGGAATGTCGGCGCCATTGACTGTCGATGCTGGACAGACCTGGGGCGCTTGTGTTTTTTGCGCCTGTAGTGGGCAGCATTTTTCACAACCCCGTTTTGTTCAGTGGCTATGTCGACGCTGTTGGACAGTCGGCGTTGGTGCGGCTGAATGGATGGCTGCTGAACTTGAAGATGAGGAGAGAGGAGCGTTGGCTCAGGGCGCTGATGCGCATTTGGAACCGTGAGTTGCCGCTTAGAATTGAAATGGATTTCCATGGGACAGGAGAATTGAACCAATCTCTTTTCGTCAATGGATGCTACAGCTTCTTCTTGACTTTGAAACTTAGCTTGTAGCTGACGTGTGCACATTTTGAGCATGACTTCTCTGATCCACTGGTTAAAGGAAACTTTGATTCTCTCCTCTTTCATCTCAAACTGCTTCAAACAACAAAGCGTGTGATGGAAAAGTGGTTATGCCTGCATGACTGTCTGTGTTTTATGTTATGTGTTGTGTTTATTGTTTTACTTGATGTTAACTGTTTTGTTAAGCGCTTTGTTACAGCTGCCGCTGTTGTGAAAGCGCTATATAAATCAGCATGTATTGTATTGTATTGTATGTCAAGGGCAGTACCTGCATGTTCCCAAATTGAGGGACTTATAAAGGAAAAATGACCTAAGTTTTTTTTTTCTCTCTCCCGATTTTGTGCCTACGTACACTTGAATCCTATGCACTCTTTGATAAGTTCCGTAGGAACGATAAAGCATTTGCAGAGGTTCATTTACATAACCGTTAAGGGTGAGTTCAGTTGTTTGTAATCATTGTGTACTCATTTATTATGTTTTTTTCTTCAAGTGTTGCCTAGCTTCTTTTAGAATTACGTCAGTTTCAGATATTTCTGTTAATGTTGCAGTGACATTTGTTTGATGTAAAGTGTTTTGGGGTTTTTTTTTCCTCATAAAGCCTAACTTTTTACCGTCTATAGTAGCAGTGTTTTCGAGGTTTTGGAGGTGCCGGGATTCTGCGCGTTGCCAGCAATATTTCAACTTCTAACTAAAACTGCATATACTCTACCATAAATTGTTGTTCATTAAGAATTACACCCTGAAAAATTGTGTTGATGACAATGATGTAACAGGATAAAATAGAATCTTTCATTGTCTGGCATCCTCTTAACATTCATGTGATCATCATGAAAGTGTCTTATTTCACCACGGCCAAAGAATGACTATATAGTTTACAGCAAACCATTAGATCCACTTTGAGTACCCATCGCTGAAAGCAGAAAACATGTTGTCTCCCAACAAAGGTCAACGCTGATAAATGTTAATCTTTCTGCATACAATCAGCCCAGCCATCTGAGGGTTAGCAACACCCTGAGTTCAACCACTCTGTTGATTAGCTTTAGTCATTGTTGTTTTGACCTGAAATGCTGTTCACACTTTTGATGCCAGAGGGAAACACAGAGTCATGGCAATGCAGTTTAAAGTTTAAAGCTGCATTGAAACAATCAGTCAAAAGACAAAGGACCGAATCAGAACTTTTTAATACTTTATCTCTAATGTTAATGAACATTGTTATGCAAGTGACACTGTATCACTATCACATTTTAAGAATAGAAACAACTTTTCTCATTTACAAGGCATTCACTGCAGCAGAAAAGAGCGCACAGAGCATAGCTGCAGTTGCTTTAAACTGGGGATGGTTGATAGAATTGTAAAATCAGTTTAACCATTCTTCCCCCTTGCACTTATCTGTGTTTGGATTGCTGTTGCAGGAGCCTAAGCAGAAAAGCACATATTTCTCTCATGCCAGCCCTTCACTTGTAGACATAATGGCAATGAAAAAAAAAACAATCTAAACAAGTTTTACGTTTGTTTTTTCATTTCCCGTTTGGTATTCCGATGTGTTATGTGAAGCATTGACCTCGGCAAACTATTTTCAATTAGTACTTAATTGCCTTCCTCCATGCTCCTTCTTGTCATACAGAACACAACTTTAAAATGGTTCCACTCAGGCTGTCTGGATTCTTTGCAGGAATTAAACTCTGCGAACAATTCTTTACAACAATAGGTCATAAAAAGCTCCAAACGTAGCAAACAAATCACATTGTCAACACTGAGCTTGCTCTTGTAAACACATTGACAGGACGACAAATATAGTGTATGGTTGCAAAGCAGTTTAAATGTGATTCAGATATGTACAAAAAAAGTTTACAAGCTGGATTTGACCACTGACTCAAAGTTAAAGCATTTCTTGCTGTGCACTGAAACCACGATAAGGTCTTGAGTGAAAACAAAACCTATTGTACTTTTCCATTTCATCCAACCATCCATCCATCCATTTTCTTATCCGCTTATCTTCACGAGGGTCATGCTGGAGCCTATGCTGGCTGTGTTCGATCAGTGGGCGGGAGACACCCTGAACCGGTTACCAGCCAATCGCAGGGCACACACAGACCAACAACCATTCGCGCTCACACTCACACATAGGGACAATTTAAAGTGCTCCTTTGACCTACCGCGCATGTTTTCCGAATGTGGGAGGAAACCGGAGTATCTGGAGAAAACACGCAGGCAAGAAGAGAACATGCAAATTCCACACATGAAGGCCGAAGCCGGAATCGAACCCTGCACCTCTTCACTGTGAGGCCGAAATGCGAACCGGTTGACCCGCATTTAATATACAAATTATATTCAGGAGAAGCCGGGAGGCAGCAAAAAAATACAGACAAGCAACCATGTCACTAATTGATGAGGCAAGTAGTGATAAAGGGGGTTTAACAAGTCCATCACTGTGTACTATATTTATGTTTGTAAGAGCAAAGTGTGGCTATAATAACAGGATGACAATTGCAGAATCACTCTTTGTACTACTATTCGTGTTAAACATGGCTTTAAACCAATGCAATCTATGTGTGCAGGTTGTTGTACCTCGTAGCCCAGTGCAGGCCAAGGGGCTGCTTCTGTCCTGCATTGCTGATAACAATCCCTGCATTTTCTTTGAACCCAAGATCCTTTACAGAGCAGCAGGTAAGTTGGATTGCAAGGCAAGTTTATGTACTGTTGCTCATTTATTAAACACAGCAGTTGTGTCATTATGTTACTGTCAGAGTTATCAATTAGACATTCATAATAAAGACCCAATGAGGAGAGGACACACTGGATTCTGATACCAATCACTCGAGGGGGGAACGAGGAGAAGCGTTAAGTTTCAGTTCTCTGCACGTCACCCAAGAATCTCCCCACTCTGCCTCTCATTTATTTCTCATTGGCAATCTAATACATGGGTGTGTCCAACCTAAAGGGTGAGGGCTGTTGAAGACACACTGAACTTGATTGACTATGTGTGTGTATGTGAGTGAAAATTACGTAAGTTGGTTGCAGCTGGTGTTGACAGCTCCATCCACGTCCGACATTGCTCTTGTTTTGTCTTTTCACTTTATCTCTTCCCAACCACTTTCTCTGAAAGGTAGTTGCGTCCCTCAACTGTCACACAGTGCACTTAGTATTCTTTATTATAAATGTGAGTATATCTTTATTAAAAGCATAATTATATCTTTAGTAAAAGCATAAGCGTTCTTCATTGCAGCCATAATAAATTTTTCATTTCAAGCATAATAAATTCATCATTAATACAATACAATAAATCCTGATTTATATGGTGCTTTCACAACAGCTGCAGCTTTATGTTAACAAAACAGTTAAAGTAAAATAATAAACCTAATATGCAAATGTATGATAACTAAAAATAATCAGTTTAACAGTTACCTGTAGGAGTAGCATTGCTTTGAAAAATACAATTTTTGTGAAAAGGAAACAAAAGTGAAATCCTTTGCAGTTGGTATCAACCCAGCTTGGGGATACAAAGCTGGGTTGATACACATTTTTTGACCATCTGCTCTCTGGTTAAGTTGTTTTTAAAACTGATATTGGTGTTGCTCTTACAAGATATTCAAGCATTTTTTTCTGCAGTAATCATTATCAGTGAAGGAAATCTGACAAAAGTAGAAAGTATTCATTTAAAGCGCTGAGAAAAAACATCTATAAGCATCTTGGATCTTTACAGTATATTAACCCTCTTTATCACAGGTGACTTACCAATGGAGATCACACTCCTTATTAAGCATAGATCTATTTTGACTTCATGGTCGAAATTGTTAGCTCCATTATCATATTGACCTGGATTAGTTTAATCATCTTGTATGAACAGCGCTGCCTTTGTTTGGTTAGATGATGACAGCAATTTCATTTCTGGATGTAAGATTTTTGCTTGAAACTATTGTGAAAACAACATAGATAGCAGTGTCTTATAATGGTGCATTACAGGCAAATGTTGTCTTATTTTATGCACGAGTACTACAAAGGAAGCCTTTCAGTTTTTTTTTCTAAAGGAACATAGCAAGTCAGCTCTATTGCTAAGTTTAAAGATCTAATGGTCTTTGCCTATAGGTCCTGTTTGAGGACAAAAACACACAGTTGTCTCCTGGAGGTCATGGAATAGTGGTCCCAAACCAATGGCCATTTGGTACCAGGCCGCACAGAAGATAGACCAAAAGGAAAAAAAACAATCCCCAGCCAAGCCCCCAACCCTCACCCTGTTGATTAACTTCCAAAGGGTAATATAAGTCTGGCTGAGTGGCTATATGATTGAAAATTGTGATATTATGAGACCAGCTGTGAGCATATTTACTCCATCAGATGTGGCGGAAAAGAGAGTACAGCTTTTCCTTCCAAATTTGGTTTGCCAGATGAAGTAAACGGAATCTTTAAAAAATTATAATAATTTAAAAAAAAACGCACAAAGCAAAGTAATAGGAACAACAGTAATAACGACCGGACATGCAGCTAAACGCAGACCGGATGGGCAGCTATGACTCATGAGAAGTTCCTTCCCATTGATCGTGTGGCAGGAGCGAAATAGTAGATGAACCCATTGTGCAAGGTATGTCATCAAACTCAAGGCAATACAACAAACCCGTTGAATAATTTCAAGTAGCACGCAAGTGATGACGTGGAAAGCATGAGCACAGCCTGCCCACGTAAAATTAGCAGCTAAGCCATAGTAACACACAGTCACAGGACGAAAGCGTCAGTGCGTCAACTTTTGATCATGTACATTTGCAAGTAAGTTTACGCTTTATGTCGGATCATAACTCAAAAAGAATTATGTTTACAGTTTAAGGTATGTTCATTATTCCTGAGGGGTCCATTTTTAGTACGTCACTGTTGTTTTATATTGTTCTACATTCGTTGTACTGTTGAATACAACTATGTGAAATGAAAGAAAATGTGTTGGCTGTTGATAAAATGTTGAATGACTCCATAATTATCTGTTTGTCAGTACCAATGCTTTAAAACTGTAAATTTAAAAGTACCCGGTAATGAGATTTTTTTTTTTATACACTGTTTTTTTATACGCTGTTTTTTTATTCCCCGCCCGTCGGTGACTGGTTGCTGATCCATGAAAAGCATTTACTTGTCTAAAGTCGTCTGTGATGCAAAAGAGGTGTGGGACCACTGTCATAGAAGACACATTGTGCATGTTTTTCACAATTAAAAATAGTTCCCAGATGTGTCAATACAGACACTCACGTGTTTTTGTGAAATCAAGATAAATAATTATATGATAGTTGTTACACCCCATTTCACCTCTTTCAAAAGTCAAGCCATTTTTTAGGCTAATTGTCTCATTAAAAAAAAATTATAAAATTCAGCCGCTACAGACTGTTTACATGCAGTCAATATTCGGGTTAATGTCCAACTTCTGGTTGCTTGCTTCGAGCTTTTTATTGCCACTCCCAGTTGCATTGAAGATTTCTTGGGTGAGACCTCAAACCCCGATTTGCTCCCAGTGGGCCTGGTCATGCATTGCATGGCTGCAGATGCCCATTGGTGTATAAATGGTAAATGGTTGCGCGAATGGGTGAATACAAACCTCTTTAATGCACTTTGGGTACCATGATGGTGTCGATAAAGTGCTATATAAATGCACTCCAGTCACCACTTTCCCAGGCTATCGGACTCGTTGGAAACTAAGATGGAAAATGTAATAGGATAATTGATTTCTCAAAAGATTCAAAAGTGATAGCCCTATTCTCAAAAACCTCAGTTCACACTTGGATCACTCAGTGACGTCGGTGACAAACTTTAAAAATGAAGAAGGCATGGAAACCCTTGCACAGTGGTACCTCTACTTACGAAGTTTCTTCAGATGAAATTTTCAAGTTACGAAACGTCTCAAGAAAATATTGCCTGTTGTTACGAAATAAATGTCAAGATACAAAAGGTAAAAATCACCCAGAAAAAGTGTAGGGCGATCGCTCACTATGCTGATGTTTGCCTTGGAAATTTTGGAAAGATTGTTAAAAGCCGACAAAAGCAAACGTCCTTGGATCAGTTCTTTACAAAAACGCCTGGCAAAAAAAAACACTTCTGGGAGAGAACATGGACTAAAAGGGGCAAAAAACGATGAGATGATTAAATGACCATAATTTTTATTCTTTACTCTGTTGCACAACTCTCATTTATAGTGCAATAATCTAATTGTAACATGTATGTGTTACATATTTTTATGCTTTAGGAAACATTGAAGTCTCAATTTGGGGAGGGGGAGCTTGGAACGAATTTGGGCATTTGCATGGAAAACGCATCTACTTACAAAATTTTCAAGTTAAGAAATTTCTTCCAGAACCAATTAATTTGGTAAGTAGAAGTACCACTGTATTTGCATGTTGTTCTAGGATACATATTGTTAATCGGCTGTATGTGCTACAAATGTGTGTTACGTGAGAGCTTCCCTTACCAGTGCTTTTTCATATGCAGTGCTGAGTTGCACTCTCTTGGGTTTGAAGCGACATGAATATGAGTTCTCCCCTCAGTATCTAAACCCTGTTTTTTTCTGCAACATTAATCAACGTGGAGCTGGCAAACACTAGTACTCAAACATTATGTTGTGCTGATAAAAGTATATGCGGTCTCTACTAGGCAATGAGTTTCGGGAAAAAATCATGTGTTAGCCTTTGGAATTGGCCAGACAAAATGTACTGCTGGAGGAATGTGTGTTTGATGGTTGTGTTATTCCATTTGTGGTTCTACTCATCCCTTAAAGTTAGTCATTTTGAAATCTTTGTATCTTCAAAACTACAGGGTACCGTTTTCTGTGTTCTTTATCAACCCTCGTACGCGTTGGATTTTGAAATTAAGAGAGCCATACTGGTGAGAACTCCCTGGTCATAGCAGGAAGGTTTGGGATCCGGTTCTGGATCTCCACCTTGGGCTTTTCTATTTTAAATTACAACTGTCACCCTATGCATGATGTATGGGTTCCCTCTGAGTACTATAGCTTTGCCGAAAAAAACAAGTAATTTAGAAGAATTGCCCATAGGTCTACAGTAGAGCTTGGGAAAACCGTCGACCAACTCGGTGGTGTCGATTGTGTCGTCACAAAAATGCCCGCCTCGAAACTGTTTTGAATAACTTCATATTTAATATTTGCAGCACCAAGAACATATGTTTGGCCACCTTTGTATTTTCACTGTCTTTTAAATTATATATATATGCATGTACTTCAAACTGTTAATTGTTAGAGCTGCATACATTCTTTGTGTACTCATTTAATTTTGAGAGAGATAAATACGTATTTTATCATGACTCTAATATGAGAAGTGTTGTGCTCAGTAATATTTTATGACTTGACTTTGGATTTTCTTGAAAGTAAATACTCTTTTTTTGGGATGGGGGTGTTATCTTGACCCCCCCCCCCTCCTCCGATTGATTCGTGCTTGAAACTTGAAGAGTACTACTTGAGGGTTGTGATTTGCACATGTGACTTACTCCCGCCTCTGGTGGATACACAGGTTTATTGCGCCGACTGCCATCCAATGGAATAAATTATTCCCCCTATCCTTCTATGCCACAGGCATGGATAAATCAACATATAGTTACGATAAATAAAAATGTGTCATAATAGAACAGAACGAATAATAATTATGAATCATTCGGTGAGACTACCTCATGTATTCATTATTTCACTTTTTACCAAATTATACAAGACAATTGATTTTCCCAATTTAATCTACTGTCACCCCAATGTATGCCCGCTTAAAAGATCAAGTAGCCCTAAGACGTTTGGTCGACTGAACAGTAATGCATTCACTGCAAGAGTGTATTTGTTTGCCACGCGTACAATGTATGAACCAGATGCTGGTCTGTCAAGGAGGGGAAGCTCAATTTCGGCCTACATCATAAAATGCGTCTGTTTATTTATACGTGAATTCTACTCTCCGTTCCTTTTCAAGAGAATGATCTGTGACATACCAACAAGGTGTCTTTTCCAGGGTCTTAACTGGGGTGATAGAAGTCAGTCTGCGAACACAAGCTACTACAATAAAGCACAGCAGAAATAAAATATTAATCTGTCGCTAGTTGTTTTCAACTAGTGACAACGAGAGTGTCACTATGATTATTAGAAGTCTCCAGTTTAACTCAGAACAGAATGAGAATTGAAAAATGCTCCCATGGATGCCTGCACCAAAAGATCGGTGATTGGCTCGTTTCACTGTCAATGAAAAAGAGATTCAGCCTCAGACAGATCATTCAATCAACATGCAGAAAAGCTGAGCGTGCGGGCCAGCCGATAAACGCCCACTGTCCATAGACTCCCAGAGAACCTGAGCGTCCGATGGGCGGGACAAAACCAACATTTATCCAATGACTCGTCCCGTTTCGATGGATTGGGACAACGGGCTCTGAACTCTCTCGACGCCCAGCGTCCGCGCTGTAGACGCTCAGCGTCCACACAGTTTAAAGCACAGTGAAGCTGTAGGAATGAATGAGAATGAGTCGCGTCATAACCAGTAATAAGAAGCTGATTCGGAACAAAGGTTGAGCGCGTTGTAGCACATATTTAGTCAATGACAAGTACACACAATTGTATGGACACACATATATTTGATCACTTATTTTTTTTACATTTTAGGGGAAGCTGAGCTTCCCTTGCAGTCTTAGAGCAATCTCCTCTGGTATGAACAGTGAAGGAAGGTTAAACTGCTTGAGGGGCAACGTTGCAGTACGTTACAGTGTACACAAAAACAAGTGTACAAGTGAGTTTTATGACCAGTTTGGATAACTTTGCAGATATGGAATGCTTCTGATTGACTTTTTGTGTTTGCAGTGGAGCAAGTTCCCACAGAAGCCTTCACTATTCCACTCTCACAGGCTGAGGTTGTGGAGGAAGGAAGTGATGTTACATTGATTGCCTGGGGTACACAGGTAGGTGATCCTGCACATCATTGACAACATCTCAGTGGGTGTGCTGAATGGTTTAGTCACCGTCTATCTTTGGAACCCTGGTCACAGGGAGTACGGACAACAATATGTGGTGTTCAAAGCCAGTGGATTAATTTCAAGTACACGACGAGCCTCCTGTGTCACTGCAGGGTCTCTCAGCTGGCATGCTTAGACTATATCTGTGCCGACATCTCGGAACCAAGGCCGTGCGTTGCTCTCCGCCTATTAACGGTGCATGTCTGCAGCACTCTTTCCATTGTTGATGGTCTTTTCATCAGCGAGCTTTGATTTCTACGGCTTGCTGTCACATAGAGCCTGTCACTCACCAGGAGTCAGATTCAGTTTGATTGTTCCCAGCCACTTTACCTGGCTTATCCGTGCCGCAGTGTGCCTGCAGCCTGAGATGGGGTTCAGAGGATACTGAGAGAAAGTGTCTCCATCAAAACCCGTATTATTCTTGAAAGATGACTTGGCAAGATAGATGATCCAGTCAAGTAGTGGAAACAATGGCCCTTCCTTCTGAAACGTATTTCTTTATTTCCTACTTCACCACTCCTCAGCTGCTTGGCCAACTTAGTTAAGTGAGAAAGAAAATCAAACGAGTGGAATTTGAGATCCAGAAGAGCAAAGTTATTGTTTCAGACCGTAATATAAAGTAAATTAAGATGTTTTATTCGCAAGGTATCACTATTCTCTTGATAGAATCACAGAAAGTAATGAGTGAAAGACAAAAAAAAAAAATCATGATCATGTGACCCCCCCCCCCCCCCTTTCTTTTAGGTACATGTGATGAAGGAAGTGGCTCAAATGGCTCAGGAGAAATTGGGTGTTTCCTGTGAGGTCATCGACCTTCGCACTATCCTGCCATGGGATGCTGAAACTGTTTGCAAGGTACCATTCAATCTTGTGCTAGCAAATGTAAGCAATGGACCTCAAAGAATTAAAATAACTGCATTTATTACCCTAAGATACAAGGATGTGCTAGATAAGAGATCTTTGTATACGTTATACTCTTCATTATTATTACTATATATGACCTACTATGTGGAAATATGGGGAAATGCCTGTAAAACAAAACAGTCCCTATTCTAAAAACAACAACAACAACAACAAAGCAATTCGAATTATTAATAGATCAAAATATACGGAACCCACAAATCAACTATTTATCAAATTAAATACGATGAAATTTTATGACCTGGGTGACTTTAAAATCGCCCAATTAATGTACAAAGCACACAATAACCTGCTCTGCCAAAACATTCTGAAGTTTTTCGAAATTCGAGAAAGCAGCTATGATTTAAGACGGGGGGGTCCCCAAACTTTTTCCTGTGAGGGCCACATAACTTTTCCCTTCTCTGATGGGCGGCCGGTGTCAGTTTAGAAAAAGTGTGACGATCGTAGGGGAGCTTAAAAAATTTATTGTTTTCCAGTAAGCCACACATAACCAAATAACCCTTTCCAGGTTCTTTACAGAAAAAAAGTTAGGAAACAAATAATAACACTATTAATGAAATAAATAATAACTAAATAACCCTCTCTGAGTTCTTCACAGAAAAAACAGGAAATAAATAATAACTAAATAACTCTGGGTTCTTCATAGAAAAAAAAGCAATGGAACATTAATTTTCTGTTGTGCCATGCACAATCTTAACAGATAAAAGTTCAGCTCAGTTGTCAGAGCTGAATCTCTGACACTTATGAGCAGTCTCTTAAAGTTCTTGTGTTCCTTCCTTATAATCCTTTTGTAGGTTCCAGTAGGCTTGTAGAAACCACTGTTTGCAGTTAGGGAATTTTTGGGGCGTTTTTAACATCGTGACGGGTCATTTTGACCCGAGGACAACAGGAGGGTTACAGGGCCGGGCCAAAAGTCCTGACGGGCCGTAGTTTGGGGACCGCTGATTTAAGAGGTACCAACTTATTCAAAAAACTCAAAACAAGGACAAACATCAAGCAAAGAAGTGTATCTGTCAAAGGTGTTAATCTGTGGAATAATTTCGAAACGGACCTGAAAATTAGTAAATCGCTTGCTGAGTTCAAAAACAAATTCAAAAAAATAGTACAAACAACCTACATCAATCAGAGTTAAAGTGATAAATTCTAAACCTTAAATATAATGATAAATCAAAAGTAAGTTGATAAATAGTGAAAGGTATGGTGATATCCATTATGAATACAAGAGAAAATTGCCACAAGAGTGCCATGGTGTGTATGTATAAAATCCCGATACAAACCAAAAGTTGTAAAAATATCACGGTTAAGGGTACTTTACCTGGCTTATCCGTGTCTCCATTAAGGTTAAGGCGTTTGGCGTTTGGTTCTTTGGCGTTTGACTCAGCATGACTTAGATTTGCTATTGGTTTTACTGCTTGGTGCTTTCTACCGCCTTATTACTTATTACTTATTACTGATTCGTCTTACTGTTTATTGTATATGTTAAATCGCTCCATGTACAGCACTTTGTATGCAGCGATGGCTGTTTGAAAGTGCTCTATAAATACTGTTGACTTGACTTGACTTGACTTAAGGCCTTAATGGAGACTTCTTTCTTCTTACTTTCTTGCTTTTCTTATTGATATGAAAATGATCTATTTATATATAATCACATAACATTTCTGTCAAATTATTACTGTGTATGTTTATGTTCAATAAACAAACAAGATGAGTATGTATTTGGCCAGTGCCAAAAGTTTATATAAATTTGCCTTTGTCAGACTAAAGCTACGAAAAACAAAAAAAGAAAAAGACAACTTCAGTTTTAAAGTACTGCATTTGCTCTTTAGCAATGATACCGTAGCCACTTTTATTCAGGCCACTTCAACAATTATCTACTGTATTTGTAAGTTTGCATGACTTGTTCCCCTTTTTATTGCCGAGCGTCATTTGTCAAATAAATGCTAATACCATTCATTACAAAGACAGGTTACCAATATGCCCGTTTTACAAATGATTACACTTTGAAAACATAGTGTAAAAAAATAGTACCAACTGTTTGGCAGTATAGTCAAACACTAAAATGCATTAACACTATTTCAGAAGTACACTGTCGCATCCAATAAAATACAAGGATGGCCACAGTAAAGTGGCAACGCCCTCCTTATTGCAAGAAGTGATGTGACCTAAATCTTTTGGGGGGGAAACATTACAAATTATTCACCTAATTCCATCGAATTAGCTCTGGTTTTCCCACAGTTTATTTTTTCCTGGGATATAACGTTTTAGTCCGTTGTACATGGAAATGCCACGTGCTTCCTATGTACACGAGTGAGTCACAACATAAAGTATTTGTTTATTTTGGATATTTACTGTCCAATTTTCATGGTTCTCAACAGCTTACTATATAGCTCCTGATGTCAGGCAAAATGTTAATGCCTTATTAAAATATCATGAAATGGAATGGTGGGTTTATGTTCCTCATGCATAGACACACACACACACTCGCACACAGACACACACACACACACTTCACACACACTAGCTCAGTGGGCGGGCCTCCTGACTCCATTCCCATATTGGTTGTGAGCGACGGGGTCGACTAGTACTGTCATGGCGAGGTGGAGGAACTGAAGGACTGATTTATTCTAAATAACATTCACAAAAGTGGCACAATAAATTAATGGCAAGGACATCGCCCTCACAGTTCTGAGATCATGGGCTCGAATCTGGACTCTGGCTTTCCTGTGTGGAGTTTCCATGTTCTCCCCGTGCCTGCATGGGTTTTCTCCGGGTACTCTGGTTTCATTGCACATTCCAAAAACATGCATAATAGGATGATTGAACATTCTAAATTGTCCATTGATTTGAACGTGAATGTGGGCAGTTGCCTATTTGGGTCTATTTCTGAGATTGCCTGGTGACAAATTTAGCGCGTATCCTGCACTTGGGATTGGCTCCAGCACACCTGCCACCTTTGTCAGGATAAGCATTTCGGAAATTGGATAGATGGGTAGAACTTTTACTTAATTTTTGAGCTGTCAGATTCCTGCGGCGTCCTTCTTCAGCAGCGCTAGTTGCTAGCTGGCTCTACCACGTTTCTGAGTTCCATTTTCTGTACAAATCACCCACTGATTCATGAAACACAACAAACACCTAAAAGCATCCAATTTTCTCAAAAGCCAACAGTGCACCTTATCATTCGATGCGCCTTATATGTGGTTCAATATTCTGACTTCTTGGACGTCGTTTTTTAAATGTTCTATAACAGCTGCATTAATTTTGGAAGGTCTATATAAATAAAGCTGTATTGTATTGTTACCCCCCCCCCTTACCCTCTCCCCCAATTTTGCTGCTGTAGACTGCAAATTTCCTCAGTGTGGGACAAATAAAGGTTATCTTATCTTATTTTCGCTTCATTCTAGGCGCCTTATAATGCAGTGCGCCCTATATACAGTACTAGCTGGTTCGCCGCCCTCCGGGCGGCTCATCAGCTAGTTCCTGCGGAAGGCTGGTAAGGTGGGCCTTCGGCCCACAAAAGTGTTGTTGCTTGGTTCAACTTTTTGTTCATCTTCATTGCTTATCGCGAAAATAAAGAGATGTTTAGCTCTACTAAATAACTAACAATTTCATTGCAATGATTGTGGGTAGACAACATTTTTTCGCTAAGATGCCCGCGCGATCGTAGTGAGCCACTGCCTGACCGGCGCAGTGGCGGCGCGCAGTGGCGGCGCGCAGCGGCGCGGTGAAGTAGGTACGTTTTGAAAAGGGACAGACGGAAGGACAGACCGCGTGCGGGACGACGCGCAATATATATATAAAGATATAGATATGAAAACAGTTTCAAATTTGTCTATTCATTAGAAGGTGCACCTTATGCTCTGAAGCGCCTAACAGTGCGGAAAATACAGTAAATATTTATTATACGAGTGTAATATACTACTCCTCTTCGCTGACATTTGCAGTGACGTCCTTCTTCACTCCAGGTTTCCTGTGGCTGTGGATCCTAATGCTGTATTACTTTTTTTCCAGTGACTTATTAATGTTGCCTTCTATTTTCTATTCAAAGGTGTTTACCCCTTCTGATTTGACGTGGTTTCAGCAAGACCGATATGACAAGTGTACTAAATCACTGAAGCACATTTGTGTTTCGTGCGTGCATTTTTAGCTTAGCACGGCTTTGTCCACCGTCAACAAGAATGCAATGGTTTGAAACAATACACATCTAATATTGTCAAAACGTCTGGGTATCAGATACAGAGAAACAGACTGGCAGCTTTTAATGATTCGTTGAAACCAAAATCAACTATCAACGTATCAGATGATAAAGATATGGAGAAAGAAAGATTTGTGGTCCAATGCATACCAAATCATTTGTCAAACTTGGGGGTGGCCACTTTATAACATTAAGCTTGAATGGCTGCTAATGGAACAGGATCACTAGTATTGATGATGTGTCGGCTGACAGAAGTAACACAATGATTTCTGAAGTGTACAGGGCTTTTAGCCCAGCTCACATTTGGCCAAATGCTACAAAACTGATAGGACAGCTTTTCATGATATCAATCGATAATGATCCTAAACTTACCAAGAAGGCAACGCGTGACTTCTTGAAGGCAAAGAAATTGAATATTGTTCATAGCCAAGTGAAGTCACCTGATCCCAACCTATTGGATCAGGATACTTCCAACTACCATTATTAAATGGAATGAATTGTCATAAAAGACAGTTTTAGGAAGGTCTGCATCAAGAGTGCATGGTTACCTTTTAATACCGTTTCACCTGCACTTGGTCATTTTTGTTTGTCGTGGGGCAGCATGCAAGGACGATATTGCATGCTTGCACATATTTGGAATTGGTTGTTTAGTGGCCGACCAAGAAGTAGGATAGATGCTTTTCCCACTGCTTGGTGTATTTCCATTTGCACTCTGAAATCACTTCACCATCTCCTCCCTTGGATGTGCCTTCTTACCTCACCGCAACACTGCTCTCGAGTTGAACCTTTTTCACCCTGACACGGCGTTCCATCCTCACACCCTCGCAGCACATGAATGGCTTTGTCGAAAAGACCTTTATTTACATTCTAACAGTAATAATGCAACTTAACAATCAAATATTTTATTCATGTCCAAAAAGAACACCATACTGTACTAAAAACTACTGTGGTCGCGATTCACTATGATTCTTGCATTGTAAAATGTGTTCATTTTATGAGCCAATCGGCTGGATAGTAAATGTCAAATGATTAGTTCACTTCTTTACAGAGGCTATGATGTACAGTACTCCAGAACATCATAGATGTCAAAATGTGACTCGCAACATTTATTTTTCTTCGACAATCCTGGAAAATATAAACTAAATAAAAAAAAATAATGTTCGGAGACCAAAATGAGACTGATATTTTATAAAAGTGGGAATGGCAGGCGTAGAGATTATTTAGTAATATCATCAAGTAACCATCCTATTTTGTCCACAGTGGCCTGAAATGGAGCTACACTGGCCACTGGGAATGGAGAAATTCAACACACACCAGTTTACTTGGTCTGTTTTTTTTTTTTTTTTTTTTTAATTGCTCATTCAAGGAAAATATGAGACTGTGGGGATACGTGAAGTTTGGAATTTTATGTGCAGTGTGAAATAGACATTTAATTGAAAAAGTATATTTTTTAACACAACGTAAACCTCAGATATACTTTGTTGTTGCGTGCCAGATCTGTCACCCAGCATAGCAGTAAACTGTCTGTTCTTTACAGTAATTTGGAGTTGAAACAAGGATGATTTAGGAAGCCTGTTACCAATTAGCATAAACTCTCAGCCATCATTCCTGCTTTTCCATTTCAATGGAGGGGCGTCAGCCAGCATGTGCTTGGTGGCTTACCACAACAATTGTTATATGTTTTGGCCTGCTGTCCCTCACACTGGAAGCACTGGAAAGTTTTAAAAAAAAAACAAACAAAGAAAAAACAGGACGAAAGTGAACAAATGTTTGGGCCCCAGTCCCAGTCCGTATAGTTGTTTATCTGTAATTACAGCATTAACACTGAGCACTTTAGGGAATAAACAGGAATTTTCTGTGGAGTGAAAGTAAGCAAACATTTATGACAAGATACAGAGATGGGTAAAGCCAAACATCATGGATGTGAAAGTGTTTGCAAACATCTTTTTTTAATCAGAGAAAAACATGGTTTTGGGAGTTCATCCGATGTTGGTGTAAATATGGCAACATTGGCATAAACGGGGCCAGATTTTCTTCACAAATGTACTTGCATACTCTTTTTTTTTTTTTTGCTTGTTTTGTTTTCTTTTTTACGTAGCAGGCCCTGGCGGCTTTCAAAAATTTTCTCCATTCCTGTAAATTGTGGGTAATATGTACATTATCTGAACAACCTATTTACAGTAAAGAATCTTAAAATGTAAAGCTCATTCACCTGTTAAATAGAGATGGAAAGAGAACCTAGACCAGGGATGGGCAACTTCAATGCTGGAGGGGGCCCCAATTTTTCATCAGTGCAGGCCACATAGGATCATACACTATCTAACCAGATGTGTGACAAAAATACTATTAGAAATATGGACAACATGTGTGCAAAATATGTGTTCTTAATATATTGTTTTATTTTTCATAGTCCATTTCTCAATTCATGAAAAAGAGAATCCACTATCCTAACCCAAAAACAATGGGTTGGAAGAAAGCAACAAAATAACCATATATTATGCAATAGCTCTCTTGCAGAAAAGTAGCTTTTAAGGACTGCACATAACTGCTTTCACAAAAATCAACTCACAACATGTTTTTAATTAAGTTACTGTTTGTCCTGCACATCATTCCAAATCCGCAAAAAAACATTTACTTACGTTGTAATGTAGTGCAGTTCAAGTCTGTACAACTCAGCCATCTCTGCCATCTAATAGGGATGGTAATGTGTGTATCTACCCTGGTCAAGGATGACACCTCTTACTGATGTCCAAAACGTTTAATCATGGAACACCGTGAAAACTAACACATTTCGAACAACAATCAAAATTACAATATCTTGAACAGGACATTAAATAAATAACACAAAATGACATACCGTGTTCACCTTGGTAAACCGAAAGTAGATCAAGTTACGGTAAATCACGTAGATCACACGGTATCATAGTTTTGTCTCTGACTCTCTTTCTCTCTCTCTCTCCAGTTGTCTTCTCGATCTTTCTCTCATTCCTCGCTGTCCACGGCATGTGACCCGGAAGTGATTTTTAACAAAACATTCCAAATAACATATTCAGAGGATTTAAAGAAAAGACAAATATGAAAGTTCACATAGAAATATGAAATACTTTTGCAAAACAACAAGCCTAAAATAAATTGTATTTTTGTTGTCATGGCAACCAACAACTGTCTTGGCGCTAGTTACAATGTGACAACTTAAAACTGCAGTCAACTCTTGCATATATTGTAATATTGTTATCATTGGTTTTTGAAGAATGTTGGGCATTTGTAATATATATATTACAAATCAGAGAGAGAGAGAGAGAGAGAGAGAGAGAGAGAGAGAGAGAGAGAGAGAGATTAATATATATGATTTTTTACAACATGGAGAGGGTGGGGAGTTTGGAGATTCATCAAGAGACCTTATCAATACTCTTCATTTAGTTCCTGATTATACTGATATGATAGAAATTCCATATTTAGTGTGTAAAATGAGCCCCGTATTTACAAGTTATGGGATGGCTGGTGTCTCACTGGACCAGATTTTACTTATTTTCCACTGAAGAGGACAAAGTCTTGGCTTGAGATGTGGGCCGGTTGAGATCATTGGGGTCAGCTTGTTTGCCTAAAAGCTGGACTAGTTGAAACGGTAAGGACTGATATCACAAGCATGGCATCCAACGCACATACTGCCAGATGTTCTGTTACAAAATAATCCTTCAGATCCTTTTTAAGTTCTAAATTAAGTCAGTTGCATAACCTGCAAAAAGCAGTGATCAGATCCATTCAGTAAAACATGACAGTTTTAGATGAACTATGAAATGTGCCGGTGATTGCATTATGTCAAATTTCCTCTTTTTTTTTCGTCGTGCCATTTCGCGCCGGTGTTTTATATTGCCCAAAGCCACGAGTGGTGAAATGTGCCCAAATTAGATAGATAGATTGATAGATGGAGCTTGTGAATTCCATCTGAGAAGAACATTTTTGGCTGGTATTGTAACCATTTATGCACCACTTCTTGAACTGCTTTTTCCGAAGAAAACCTTCTACATCAGGGGTGTCCAAACTTTTTGCTAGGGGGGCCAGATTTTATGTGGTAAAATGTCGGGGGGCCGACCTTGGCTGACATTCTTTACATTGAACAACAATATTGTTCAACAAATTTTAGTAAGCCAGTCTGTTTCACGTTTCCATTTTTATTTTAATTTCAACAATCTTAAGAATTTCTTTTGGTTCATTTGAAACAGGTATATCACATGCAACTGCTTATTCACTTGACTTTTTCTTAAACAGAAGTCTCCTGAGTGCAAATTGATTGATTTGAAACATAAAATGTATCACCATGACTTTTCAATAGTCACAAAACCTTTGACTCGAACAACAGGGAAATGAACAAGCAATACACATATCCACAACTGCAAGGATCATTTGAAATATGACATATCAGTCAATATGTAAGTTGAAGGGTTCGCAGGTTTTAAATGGATTGCTCTACGTTTAGAATGGGCAAAAAGGAGAGGACGACTTCGTTTGAACACAACTCTTTCTCTTTTTTTATTTTTCTCTCCTCAACCGCTCCCCGCTAACGCTCCAACCAACACTCCCCCTTCCGGTAACGACCCGCCTTCCTGTTTTTCTTCTCCAATCACATGTAAGCAACCTAAGAATATTTCAGGACGTATTAAACAGAGTATAATTAAGGTAACTAACATAAAAGAATATAATGCATGAAAATAAAATGATAATAATTAACAATTTAACAAAAGCTTACAAATATAAACATGGAGTGGTGTCTTGTTAACTCGTGAGTGATGCCCTCTAGTGTCTAAATGCTATTACTCATTTAGTGAATGCTATTACTCATTTAGCCACTAGAGGGAAGCAGTACTCTATGAAACATCACTCACCAGTCTAAGAGACCTCAGTCAATGCAACACGTGTTCCATTGCGCCCAACCTGCGGGCCAGACGGCACTGATTTTATGACAGGGGCCGAGGGCCGGATGAAATTCGACCGCGGGCCGGATTTGGCCCCCGGGCCGGACTTTGGACATGCCTGTTCTACATGGTCCATGCTGGTTCGGGCAATTTTAAACTTTTCAATCCACTCTTACACACTTCTTTTTGATGGTGCACTTTCTCTATACTCTGTTAAAAACCTCCACTGAATTTCAGCTCCAGACACAACTTCTTTCACTACATCACTGTGGCACGATTGGCTGGCCACCGGTTCAGGCTGTCCCCCGTTTATTGCCCCAAGTCAAGTCGGATATGCTCTTGCATTCCCACAACCCTCAAGGGGATAAAGCTGTTTAGATAATTGATGGATGCAACTTGAGCGCTGCTAGCCCTGCTCGCACAGCTACAATACAGTCTCAACATAATTATTATTAATTTTTTTGTGCCCTTAATTAGCAATTGGACATTATTTTTGGACAGCGTCAGAAGCAACAGTTTGTAACAGCAATAAACTCAAACGAAGTCGAGAAAATGAGTCACGTCAGCCCTCATGCTGCAACACGCTGCCTGGAACATCAAAATATAAGCGGACTTGGGTATTGATGTTCATATATTACTTGGTAAAGACTTATTTTGAAGGTGGCTTTCTTATCGCATTGACGGTGTTACTGTCATATATCGCATGAAGAGTTACTGATGCGGTCAGTTTGACTTCTTCTCCCTGACAGTGTAAACAAGCAGGTATTTGAGGCCCCCCAAAAATGCCTTCAGTGTTTTATTGAACTGAGGTACTCAAATTACTCGAGGACCCATTTCAGCCCTACTGTAGATTGAAAGATGGTTCATTATGCTTTAGTAAGTTTTGTTTGGACACACACGCCAATGCTGAGGCGAGGTACGGTGGTGGTGAAGGACAGGCAAATAGTGTAGTGTGTGTCACGGTGTAATTGGCTTAAATTAGTTTAATGTGTTTTCATGAGATGTGAGCAGTTATTTCAGTCGGATCGGAGGTCTCCTGGCATTCTACTCCCCCAGAGGCTGGCTTGGCCATCTGCCCAGTCTTGAAGCTGTGCCTGACCTTTTTTTCCTCTTTTTTTCTTGTGCTTTCCTGAACGCCTTCTCCATTGTAGTTCTCACTTTCCCTCACTGTCTGTCATGAGAGTGAGTGGATCAACGGGGTCAGCTCATGTAGCAAACCTCTTCATTTCCTACCTGCATCATTCCCTCTGCTGTGTTAACAGGCCAAACCCCCTTGCTTTTCACTGAGTACTAATTTCAAGCGGAAGATTTCATAAAGATCACATGAGCACTTGAGTTTGGACCCTTCGATGGCCAGTCAATTATAGGGTCAGCAGACAGGAGCAAAGCCAGCGGGCATGAGGCTGCTTCTCTTTGGCGACACTGGAGCTAAACTTTCGTTTCCTGTCGCATACCATGTGGGAATCTGTGTGTGTGCATGTGCGTGTGCGCGTGCATGTGCGTGCGTGCGTATGTGTGTGTGTGTGTCTGTGTGTCTGTGGGTGTCATTACCAAGGTTTTTCAAGTTAGAGCTGTTTCCAGCTTTATATGGCAAGTGTGCATTTGAAAATAGTTTTAAATCCCATTGAGGGATTCTGCAAAATGGGAGCAATCTATGAATGCCTCAGGAATGTTTTTATTAACTTAATCATATACGTCTGTTAGATTTTAGATTGCACATTCACACACTGACAAAAAGTCTGTTGGATTTGTCATTGGTTGCATGTATTGAATTCATGTTTCACCAACATGACAATTGTTGGAAATAAATTCTGATTCATGTTGGTGAAACATGATTTTAATGCATGCAACCAATACCCATGCTTTTTTTTAATGTAAATCCAATACCCTTTTTTCAGTGTAGCAAACTCATATCTCATTACACAATACTTAATTTTGTTTTAAATGCTGCCTGCCTTTAGAATAACATCAAAGATGACAGATAAGCTAGCATGATATGCATATGGCAGTCAAAAAGTGTCTGTGACTCAAAATAAGCAGCTCTTGAAAAAACATTTCTGTCTGTACTTCAGGGTGTGTAAACATACAAGAGTATGAGTATGTGTTTGGTTGCGTGTTGCAGTAGGCTCGGGTAGGTACTCATCTGCCTATGCGTGTGATTCGATATATATTCCATGGGAAAGTGACAGTTGTGACCTTAGTCTTTGAGTGCATGCCATTATCGTTGAGTGCCAACACTGGTGAGGCCGCATTGTGGGGAGTGCTTGAACTGATGACATGAACTTGATGAAAGCAAGCTAAATGGATGGCTTGAAGCATCGATGAAGGGAGGGGCCAAGAAAAAACATGATGAGACAAACCGCATCATGGAGGAACGTCTGGGTTGGGAAAGCAGAAGCAGGAAGCATACTGATGTAGAAAGAGACTGTATCATAAGAGGTAATGTGGATGGAGTAGCTGTGGCAGGATGAAACTCCATGCCACTCATTACTTTGGGCGTGTATGGGAATGGTAGTAAACATGACATTTCACTTGCAGCCTTGGGAACAACTCTGGCCTCGAATGACATCCCTACAGCACAATGAGTACTAAGTAATGTGTAAGCCACCAGAGCTTATGCCCTACCCAAAAATCAGCTGTCAAGGCACAGGCTGAAGGAAAAGTCATTAGTACACAGTAAAGTAACACTAACTCACCACAGTACATTAAAAACAACAACAACACAAACAGCCGAACACTTCGGTACAATGAAAGCAACAGGAGTGGCAACAATCATTGTACCCTCCAAAAGGGCAGCCAAGTTTGCAGGTTCTCCAGTGCTGTGACTGGTTACACAATGCCTTTTTTATTGTTCTGGCCATACACCGAAACAGACTGCTTCCACCCTGTGTGCTTGTGTGTCGCTTTTCCATTACACTTTTTCGAGGCTGCGGTTACAATGGAACCATTCCTCAGGACCTCTTCCTACCTGGTTGTAGAACGTTGGCCAAGGTGGATTGTGATGTAACTGTCATCTAAATGGCCAACAGATGTAGGTGTGATGCGGCAAGGAACTCCTCTGCACACTCCCATTTCCTGGTTTTAAACAATTGAGAGACAGAGACTCTATACAATAAACATCGTTTTACAACATTACTTAACCATAGTAAAAAATAATCATAGGTACATGTGGATGAAATAAGTGAAGCTTTGGTAAAAAAAAAAAATGTTCACGTGCCGTAGGCAAGTCGCCAGTCCATTCAAGTGAATGAGAGCCTCGGCTCAGTCTTTTCATACATTATAGCCACATTTTAGGGCATCTGCACACTGCACAATGTCACTCAAGAAACACCCAGGCTGCAATATGAAGAGGACACGGTCAACTTTAAAGACAAATGTGTGGACAACATATTGAAAGACTGTTCTCCCTATTACTAAATTGAACCCATTAACTTGAATGGACCCGTGCACATGGCCCGTTATACTTTTCAGCGCAAGCTTCACGTCTTTCACCCATAGGCGCGTATGAAATTGTATTTCGGAATGATTAAAGGATTTTTATAAAGCACAGGATGTGTATACTGAAAATTGATTCTTCATCTGCGCGAAAGCGTCTGTGCATTTGATGGGCTATAATTTGTGAAGCCGCAAACCAAAAGCGATTCAAAATATGAATCGCTGTTGGTTTGTTAGTGGCCGAGATTCAGCCACTCACGAAATCTGTGTCAGACCCCCACATCCTGCAAGTGTGGCGTGAAGGCTCACATAGTCCGGTTGACCCCGCCCCAAACAATTAGTCCCTGTGGTGATGGAGAAGCAATGGCGGTCAGGATGTTCTGTGACCTCAAATAGAATACTGGTTACTGGTTACTTATTATTTATTTAGGGTCATATTCTCCCCTGTGCTTAAGTCAGAAAAGACACACTGAATTTATGCACATTCATGAAATGCAAACTGGGTGGAGCGACCTTGAAATTAGGGTGTTCCATGGTATTCACCCAAAGATTTAATCATCTTATCTCTTCTCCTCTCACGAGGCTGTAATAAGGACTAGTGCTTCATTGCATATCGCACATTTTGGTTAAATTAACCGTTTCTGTACTCGGCTGGTGACTGCCACGTGACAGAACGGCAGCGGCTGACTCGTGCTGGCAGCTTGGAGTTTGGCTGAAAGCAGCACTAACAACATCTTTAGTCACTGTCATGATGACAGTGGTGAGGTAGCTTTTGAATATTCATGATTATATGTGCCGGTCATGAAATCCATAGACGTGATGCATTGCTAGGCAACACTTAAGCAGCGGCTGGCTCACTCACTTTTCTCTTAATGACATAGTTCCACATATGCATTCAGTCATGAACACAGCACTCTGATTAAATTCATTTTGCTGTATTTATTAAGTACCGACTGCAAATAAAAATCCTCCTTCAAAGTATACTGTTAGATGAGCAACGCACGTCACTGATGACAATCGGTATAAATTAAGCATCTACGAAGCAAGTCAGTTTCACATTCAAAGTGTGATATACCGTACTTTCTAAATTGATCACTATGGAAATCAGATGTCTCAGGAAAACGCCACAAGGACTGCAGGAATCCTCAGAATTCAATGGGTCACACCTCTTCGGTGGTTGCACGTGGATTCTCTGGTTATGTTTGGTGGGTGTATCACAAGCTTAGACAGGAGAATTGTCGCACCTTGAAAGTGTAAGAAATTAAAATAAGTGCAAACAGGAGAATATACTCAGGAATGCATTAATTTTATTGCTTATCGAGGAAATACTGTCTGTGGGTGATGCAGTCAATATGGGACTGCCCCTCATTCTGGACACTTCAATGTCATAGGGACCTATGCGAGGTTCCCCTTTGTGTACTTCATGCCTTTCTATGCCATTATTCCTTAGCTCCGCTCCTCCGTGCCTCACCAGCTAGAGTTTTTCCTGCCATCTTTACAGCTTCCTGAAAGGCAGAACATACCAGGTGAGGCAGGGGCAAAACTATTTGTCCACATGCATCATCAGCACCGGGGCCTCCCCTCTGCTTTTTCTCTACATGAATAACTCCTGAAGTTTGCAGATGATACCACAGTCATCTGCCTCATTAACAACGGCGGCCAGTTTGCATATCAATAAGAAGTGGCGTGGCTGATTCTCTTGTGCAGACAGCACAATGTGAAGCTATATGCGCTCAAGACTGTTAAGATGATTGTCAGCTTCACGAAACATCTTTCTTCACAGCTGCCACTTGTGCTGTACAACTGTCAATCGTCGAGAGAACCTGGACTCTCAAATTCCTGTGATTTACACGTTTATCATGACCGGAGATAGTAGGCCACCATTAATTCCATCCTCAAACAGGCCCGGCAGAGGATATACTTCCTGCTACTGCAGCTGTCATCAAATGAGTTCTATGCTAAACCATCACAGTCTGTGTTGGTGCTACTACAAAGGAGTGCACAATCAGACTGCAATGGACAGTTAGGGCTGCCAAAAAGGATCTTTGGTACCACTCTACCCACTCTTGATTACTTGCACAGAACTAAAAACTAAGATAAGAAGATGTCTCACCAGCCACCACCACCTTTTCCAGCTCCTTCCTTGCCACTGGCAGGTGCTTTCGAACATCCATCCGTTCGTCTATCCATCCATCTATTTTCTTTATCGCATATACTCATTTGTATCATGGTTGAGCCTGGAGCTTGTCCCAGCTGACTTTGGACGAGAGGCGGGGAGCATCCTTAGCTAGTTGCCAGAGGCTATGGAACAATGTACACCAAAAGCAGCAGACATTCCAATAGTTTCCCCATTCCGTTGATCTCTACAACAGTTGATTCATAATTTCAGTGAAACTTTGCCAGTTGTGTACATCTCTGTAGCACAATTACTACTGTAGGGTCTGCATGGGGTTTTTATGTTTGCATATTCATGGTCCTTTTTCTCTGTCTACACATCACATTTTCCCCCGTTAAAGCCATCAAACAGGTCAACTTGTGTCCAGATATTTTCCTGTGGCTTGATCACCATCTTAAATGATATACAAATGCGTATTGTCAAAACACACCGCTAATTACTGTTTTGGTCAGGTGACTACAAAGTTAGTTTGTAGCAGCTAAACTGCTAATGCTATGTGGAGAGGCTGTGCAAACTCCGCTCACTTAGTCATCTTTTCCACATCATCGCTTGTGTATTTCTTGTGGGATTGTTGTATTAACTGTTTTTGAGGACTTACCTTGCACAACTTATTTATTTACTCCACATTGCTTTGGAGATCTCGACACACAAGTGACGTGGAGGAACTGTTCTTGTCAAAATAGCTTCATCTTCGGAAGATAGTTCCAAGTCATGGCTGCCCATCAGCTGCACGTTTGATCGTGGTTTATTACATTCTGTTGACTTCTTCAATTTGCAAACTAAACGAGAGAGGGAAAAGCTGGACTCTGATTGGCTTCTGTCATGCATGTTTCCGCCACATTTGATTGAGTAAATATGTTGACAGCTGGTCCCTGTAAAATGTCAATTCTGGATCATATAATCACCTAGTAAGCATATTATTACAATCGATGGGGTTGGAGATTGTGTGTGTGTGTCTGGGGGGGGGGGGGGGGTAAGCGTATATATACATTTCAAAAATTACGATTTATATTAATTATATTTTTTTGGTATCTCTGTGCGACCTCCGCAGACCAGTGGTTAGGGAGCGCTGGGTCAGATTATAAACCGTAAATTATCACTTCACAACCATTCATAAATACTTGCAAAACTAGCCGGAAAATGGAAATTAACTTAATAATAATAAACATTTTCGGGGAATTTCATACTGCATATAGTATTTTAAAAGCGATGTCAGGCTCCTCTTTTTCCAAAGGTATTTGAAGAATTATATCAATGGTTTAAATGATTAAATTGGAACTGTTAGGATTTTAGCGAAATGTTTAGTTTTAGTATTTCTGAGGAATATATAAAAAGGTATGATAGTTAGTTTGACACCTGAGTATAATTTATGTAAAATGAATAGAAGGGGAAGTCAAGTATTCACTTTGCTTAAGGCAGGGATCCGAATTTTCTGGCGATCAGCAGATTTCTGTGTTCTTTGGACCAAAATGGCCATTCTTGAGATAAGTGCAAATCCGTTAAGAGATTTAGAGATTTTTGAGGGTGGGACTCTTGGCCTGCGCAATCAGCAGGTTGTTGAAAATTGTTCAGGGTTGGATGCTGTTCAGTAATTTACGACCCATCGATGGTGTCGGTGTTTGAAGAGGTTTTATTTTTTATTTATTTATTTATTTATTTATGGTGACTTTTCCGGTATGCGTCCATGAGAGATGAGTGAAATTGCCATTTCATTTTGTCGTGAGTTTTGTTGTTGTTGTTGTTGTTGCTTTATTTATTAGGTCCCCCTGCTGCTCCCGATGGTTTGCCATTAGCATCAAAGTTTTAGTGGGTTGGGTGGAAAGTCTTGCATCCTCAAATGAGGAAAAGCCAGAAATTGTTCATGGATTTATCATTTCAATTGAAGGCAGTTGGTATTGAATTGGGTCTCATATCTTACCACATCCAATAACTTTATTATGGATGCTAATATGATTTCTTAAAATGATGGAAAAAAATTGTCTTTTATTTGGGCTATTTGGGATAATGAACAAAAACGCCGAACGCCTAATCATTTGAAACATTAGGTGATTTGAATGCAAACCTGACAAATGTAAATCACAAGGCAGGAGCTTCCATTGTTGATCAATTTTATGTAGCGAGCACAGGGTTCAAGGTGGAGGTCTGCGCTCCACCGGGTGCCATTCCGGTTCAAACTTGTTATAAAAACAATTTTAAATGGAACCGTTTGAAAAAGAATACAGTGTTTTCCCGAGATGCATGGAACAGACATAGCATTGGCTTCTACCATTGGTAAGTGGATGAGATTATAGTCTAGTATTGGTTTTATTCTGTGACAGATAACTGGTTGAGCTGAGGCATCTTCATGGGATAATGGCAGGTTATAGAAAACCCAAATGCCTGTGCTTGGAAGGCTGAGACCTCTAATGTCCATAGTTGTCCCTTCAACTCTATGCACCAGCCTAAATAAGCACCGAAGTTCATGCAATTCTATGATATCCACTTTACACACACAGTTAAATGAACAGACACACAACGCAAGTGAAGCAAGCTGCTGTAGCAGACTGAACGATGCTGTCTGTCATCCTCACCCTGACTTGGTAACATCAATTTACAGCATTTTGCATCCAGTAGCCTTTTAATCTTCCCATTTGCACCAACACATCCATCATGTGGACTCATGCACAAGAGTCACATGCAGACCACACACACGAAACACGGTGACTTTTTTTTTTTGGTGGTATGCAGATAGTTGTTTGCATACTAAACTTTCCCCTGTCCACTCTCCCAACAATCACTTATACTGTCTGGTTGAGTTTGTTTGCAGATCACTTTCAAGGGCCTTTACTTACTGAGCTCGTTCTTAAGTATGAGAGTAAGTGGTTATCTTCATGTAAACATTTTGGGGTGAATTTTGTCAGGAATGTTTTGCAGCGAGCAGTGCACAAGATGTTTCTGTGATTTGCAGATGATAAAACAACACTTAAAATAATAAATGAAGCTATAAATATCTAAATATCTGGAGAGAAATATGTTATTTCTGTTATACTTAATACGGTTGAATGTCTTTTTGTGTAGAGAATGTGCAGTCATGCTTTTTGTTTTTCTGTCTTTGTATTGCAGTCAGTGGTGAAAACCGGACGGCTGCTCATTAGCCATGAGGCCCCAATCACTGGAGGCTTTGCTGCTGAAATCAGCTCTACAGTACAAGTGAGTGACTATCGATTTTAAGAGAATACTGTGTTATATAGTATTATCATGACTGTGTTTTTCAGACTATCAGATGCACTGTTTTTAATCGTCAATAATTGATAACCGGAATCTGCTAGTGTTGTTTAATTCATTGTAAGCACCGGTAGTTGAACTTATACTCTGTCTGGAAAAAAAAGTGGTGTTGGTGAATCCCTAGCAAAAAACATCCCTTAATAAATTGTTTTAAATCCTGTTCCATTCGTGGATACACACATTTGCAACTGCATATTTAGTCGTAATATATGGATAAACTTCCCAAAATGTAAATACTGATTTGAATGTAATTTGAGATGTGTGGCTTTTCTCCTGTCCAGCTGTGGTGGCTGGCAGTCAGAGTACAGTACTTTACTCCCACATGCAGCAATGTTTTTAGAGGAGATTGCACAGAGTGCAAACAGACCAGACAGACTCCTTGTTACTGTCTGACTGGTTGCATGTTATCAGAAAACATATCGGCTCTTTCTCCCCCACTGAGTTCTCTTGGCACATCCAAAGGGATTTTGCAATGCTCATTAAGATGGATGTCACTTTCCAAGTCTATGACATCCACATTATTTGCTTCAGGCTCAGTTCACTCGCGTACACTACGGCTCTATTTCCATTGTCTGAAGTACGGTAGTTAAAAACAGTCACCGGGTCGTGTGCTTAAAAATTCCAGATCGTGGAAAGTGCTTCAAATCTTCATTCAAACGACATTGAACTACCGCTGTAAGGACAACGGTTCGTCCGTCAAATTTTAAGATTTCATTCTAAATATATTCAAAAGGATTAATGGCTGTTAGATTAAGCGCATGCAGATGCTCAAGCACAGTATGTCGCACAACAAGGGTGTTGTGTGAGTTTGAGCTTGATTTGCCTTGACTGAGTGACCAGCAAAGAAATATAGCTCCTGTATCGGAAATACTCAATCCAAAAGCAGTTGAAGCATATCGATGCACACAATGCAAATTTCAATCGATTTCGGTGAAGCTGTATGTAAATGGCTGTCAATTTGATTGAATGTTGTCACCTGTCCTGCAAGAGTTGGTCTTGGTACGATTCCTAACAGTGCGCTTGTGCCTTCACAATCACAGCACAATGATTGGTAGTATCAGCAGCTAACCGGTGAAAGCAAAGTGTGATGCTCCCATTATGCTCTAAAGCAGGGGTGTCCATTATGTCGATTGCGATCGGACTGGTCCCAAGTCGATCGCGAGTGCAGAGAACAAAAAAAGCGAACCATTTGTGTGTCTTTGTGCATGTTAGTAATATATTTTTTGTGTTAATGTACACTGCACCCTAATCATCCTATCAGTCTAATTTTCACAAAAAGTATTAAAAAAATAAAATAAAGCAGGTAAATCTTGAACCTACGGTGGCGCGTGACCTTCGTCCTTGGAAGCTGTTAGCGCTCAGCAGTCTGCAATTGCAGCTTGTAATCAGAGCTGTTGCGCTACATCTTTTATCGTTATCATTATTATCATTCTGTTTGTTTCGTGTACAATTCAGTGAGGGCACGGGCAACAAATAGGAAACTAGAGGGCCGAGGGAAGCACTTTAAAACGGCACGTGTGAGCTACGATAGTTAACAGGCTGTAAAAGTGCGTCGCATGCGTCAGTTTCAGGCTGTTGCTCATCATGGGGTGTGTGACTATGTGCGTGCGCATGTGCGGTATTGGGTCGATCGTGGGAGGTTGGTTGATCGAAAAGTCTATCTTCGGTCTAAAAGGTTTGGGCACCCTTGCAATCAAGTTATCATAGTAATATAACTACATGTGGCATGTAAACAGCTAAAGGACATGTGCACTTGTATCTGCTAAATAGTACAGATCAGTAATTAATGGCCGGTTTTGCGCCAATTTGTATTTCACATCATGCACATTTTGGGATGCTCTGAATATCTGCTGTCTCCGAGCAGAGAAAGCAAACAGCAAGCTATTTCACTATCCCTTATTGTCTTTTTTTTTTTGCACTAAATGCAACATTCTTAAGCAAAGTGGAAAAAAAAGTTGGAAAATAGATTTCCAGTTTTACTCGTATATTTTGGCTTACTGTCTGGATCAACCACAGTCTGTTGGAAAGAATCCGTCAAGTTTTATTCCATCCAAAGGCTGAGGGCACAGAAAGTGATGAAAAGAAGGGTTTTTCAACCCATTATCTGGATTCATTGTACATTGATTACATTTAATTAAAAATACAAAAAAGGGTAAGCATTTAGCTTTGGACATCTGCATTCAAACGTAGGACTCGAGTCATAACACAGATGGGACGGCACCAGGGCGGTGACGTTTACGTGCTTGATGCTTTTTTCTTCTGACCTGTTGCATCAAAAGAAATGGTTTCATGATGACATACAGTGCTAAACTAATTTATGAGACCACTACTGAATGTAAGGTTTATGCTTTATCCTAGAAGACCTAAATTACCGGTAATCACATTGGCAGTTAACAAAGTACAGGTTCTTTTTTTTTTTCATTTATTTATTTAGTATAAAACAATCCAATAGTGAATTGATGACTTTATGTATGTTGCGTGTGTGTGTGTGTGTGTGTGTGTGTGTGTGTGTGTGTGTGTGTGTGTGTGTGTGTGTGTGTGTGTGTGTGTGTGTGTGTGTGTGTGTGTGTGTGTGTGTGTGTGTGTGTGTGTGTGTGTGTGTGTGTGTGTGTGTGTGTGTGCCATTTAATATATTTTTGTACTGTATTGCCATATATTTTAGCCAGAGGCTTAGCAGTACAATACTGTATTTGTTTACAGACTTGCGTGTGGCGACCATCTGAGCCAGCTCCGCTCTCTGTCCCTTACCTAATACGTTGCATATTGTTGTGCGAGCGTCCATGGTAGCAGATGGTACTTTTCCAGCTCACAAAGCATCTCGAGTCGCATCAGTTTGGAGACCTTTCGCAAGGAAGGATTGGCTCAAGGCGTGCCATGCTAATAGATGACAATGATGTAGTAGTCATCCTCCTAAAATGAAACGATATATATCGTTTCATATATATATATTTATATATATATATATATATATATATATATATATATATATATATATATATATATATATATATATATATATATATATATATATATATACACACAAACGTCATCTTTGCATGCATAATTTCATACACCATTTTTAATTCTGAATTTACACTGATCTGTTTCTTTTTAATTTTCTATTTTTAGGAGGAGTGTTTCCTTAATTTGGAGGCTCCGATTAGTCGAGTGTGTGGTTACGACACTCCCTTCCCTCATATTTTTGAACCATTCTACATCCCAGATAAGTGGAAGTGCTTTGAAGGAATCAAGAAGATGATCAACTACTAAACTGGAATATGGTAAGGAAAAACTCTTGAATGTCTTTGAACGCGATTCATGAAGTGGAAGAATCCAGCTTTCCTGCATTTACTTCAATCAGTGTGCAGCTTGTACGTTGTGTCAATGTGAGGTGAAAAGGAGTTTTAAATATCATCTGCCATCACAAAAAGAAAATGTCTTGACAGCTCTGTAATTATTTCTCCATGTATTTTCCACATAGACGGACGGTTCTCTTCACGGTATGGCCTTTTGCAATCACTGCAATTTGAATTTGAGTTTTCATGCACCCACCTGAGCGATTTAAAGCAATCATGCGATTGTGTTTCCATACATACCATCTCAAATTTGAGCAAACATGATCAGCACCGTAACAGTGGACAACAGTTTGAGTCATTCCTCGAAAACTCAAAAATTTGGTTTGATACATTAAAAAAAACTAAAAATTATGACAGGCAAGTAAAATTAGAGTTTGGGGTCATTTTTGTGAGGGATGAATACATTTTGGGGGTCGATCAGCGAGTTTGGGGGAAAAAAATAAGACTCCATCACCGATTTGACCCAAATATAGAGCAATATATCTGGCTGGAATCTGCACGGAATTGCATCTCCTCAGATCAGAATCAGGCCTGTGGATCCAAATCTGATACATATTGTTGCCAAGGTCAATTAAACAGTCACGCTAATGTGTATTTTTCTTTACTTCTACTTTGTCACGGGCCAATGTTGGCACTTGTAGAATTAGGAACACGATTAATTTAGGCACCTGCGCATGGTGGTTGTTTCACGTGTTCCGTTAATGTAAACACCACTAGGACGTATGTCACTTGAAACGTAGGTGGAACCCGACAATCAAATAAGACATTTCATCATAATTGGCCACTTCGACCTGCTGTGTAAATCCAGGCATACTCTTGACTGAAAAGACTTAGTTCTGTCATAAAATCAACAGGCGCATCATGAACGCATTAATTTAATGGTTTCAATATTTATTGGGAACTATAAACCTACATCACTTCCCCTCCATTTCCTTTACAGTTCTATTATGCAGGATTTAACCATCTTTTTTTTTGGGGGGGGGGGGGGTAATTTTCTGAAATAATTAAAAGCCGTAATCACTAAAATAAAATAAAACACATGGTTGTTTGAGCTTTCTCTATCCACTCTATATTTTTATCCATTCCCAAATGTCGAGAATTCTTGCTCTGTACTTATGCCACTGCTCCACAGCGTGTCATAAACATTGAGAAATGTTGACACTTACAGTAGTCTGTAAACTCATTCACTCCCAAATACATATTCATATGTCTTTTCACGCCCCACACGTTCAACCCCAGATACATCTTTTTTTTTTTAATTTTTCCAAGATTTAGTGGGAAAAAAAGTGGGGTGTCTAGAATTGGCTGGTACTGAATGAGTTAATGACCCTGAAGCATCTCTTTTTAGTGTATTGGCATTTGTCTTTCAAATCATAACTTGAATGTATGAAACTTGAATGAATGCCACAATTATCAAGAAAAAAAATACAAATGCACTTTGCATTGCACTATGTTTCTGCAGTTAAATGAAGGCCTTCGATATTGCTGCAATGGTCTCCATCGCTTTAATAAAGTGCATTTCAGTGTTTAAGCGGTACAGAACTAGACTTTACTGTTCTTGTATTCACATTAGCGGCTTTTAGCTTCACGTAAGTGTTTATGGAGCACCGTTATGTGTGTTGGCTGAACTCGAATGTGCAAGGCCGGAGTCTCACCATGTGTTTAAAATATGTTCCCGTCAGCACAGAGCGGGCAGGCTAGTTCTGTCAGAAATCTGTGCCCAGGATCAAAACATGGACATCTCTCTCAATGAATGCATGTCTCTGTGATTTCAACATGTGAGGCGTGTCCATTGTAGCTTTGTTCATGTAAAAACAGATTTGCTATTCTTCTTCAGCGTACCACCAGCAACATCATTGATCCAAGATTATTAATGCCATATCGGGCCCCCCCGCCTCACAATTCCTCGCCATTTAAGTCCCCTGCTCATGCTCAGCAGACTGAGGTGACTGCAGAGGCCCCACTCTTGCCTGATTGCTTCCAGGAGGGCTCAGTAATCCTGTGAACTGGGGTGCTTTGAATCAGCCACACTCCAGTTATCCCCTTTTACTTCTCATTTTGAGTTATAGTTCCTGAAGAGTTGGCCTGAGGGCCGTGAAACCATTAATAATGTTCTCAAACATATCCAACTTACGTCAGCGCTCATCCTCGTTCACCATCTCTATCCAGCATGACTTTTCCGCCTCATCTGTCATCAGCGCCAAGTGATTCACTTTAACTTTTTCACCCCTTCTTGTTCCAGAGCCAGTTCCTGAAAGCCCCAAACGGCGTGCTCCCCATTTTCCTCCTCATGTATCCAATCAGTGGAGCGCAGCCACTGAAAGACACTTTGTTGACCATCCAGTAGCGAAGCTGTGTCCAGGTGACTCCATGTCTCCGTGTGCCCTCAACTCATACTTTTAGATTACTTCTGGATTAGAGAACCTTATTCTACGGTGGCCATGATGGCAACTATGAGGACGACGTGATCTATAGTCCATGTTTCTATGAAATTGCATTTGAGCTCGTCTCCATCAATAAAATGGCATTCTATCATTTATTTCTTCTTACTTGTCAGTGTTTCTAACCCCCACTCCCTGTTCCTTTACACACATTATTTTTTGAGAAATAGAAAAAAATATATTAATTGGTGAAAACATGTGGGTGGTGGCCTTTATATTTTGTGTGTGCACACTTTTGGGCTGGCAGACTTTGTAGTGACTGAGTCAAAATTTAGAACTTAATTTATTTGACCACATCCTCATGACTGGATAATGAGAGAATATCCACAATGTGTTTAACAACTAGAGGAGTTTATTTATTGCTTTGGATTATGTTTTTTTTTTACTTTGCACATCTCTTCCAAAATAAAACATTGGTTATAGAAGTGTGTTGATTTTAAAGTGCATAATTCAAAACGGCATACCCATTTTCATCTGGTTTATGCCCCCCATATTATGCTTACGTTAAATAACCCCAACTAATTTACCAGTTTTTCAGTCATTAATGGTGAATCGTGTGTTAAGTTGTTGGAACATCCTGAAGGATCTTTGATCGTCCGTAAATACCTCAAAGTCCCTATCCTGACAGTCATTCTGACTTGAAGCATAAAAAATATATATATATCCTGCTATATCTACAAAAGTATTTCTCCACTGACCTTTTGAGCCATAATGGTATAAAATCACACAAACAATGCCAGGAACCTTAATCTTCACCTCTTAAGTAAAAATCTGCTATAAGTAATTGTTACCCTTGAGTTCGGCTCCTCTAAAAACAATTACCGTGCCATACGTCACACTGGTATTAATAACATGATCAGACAGTATCATGAAGGAGTGGCTTCTTGGTGACAGCTGATGACACCCAGGATAGCATTATAGGATGCAGAAATAGGATGCCTGTTACACATTGAGCCCAGTGTATGGGGACATTTTGGTGTCCATTTGCATCTTGACACGGTGACACTGCCTGCTGCAGATATGAATTTGAGGTAAGGCAACATCTGATGTGACACACAATACTTTTTGAACCTCTGCTTTTAACACAACAGGGTGGTGGAGCCTTGGGTATAAATCTGCATACCGCTCAGAGACATGACATCACTTTTCACCTGGTCCTTTTTAATATGAAATCGGAAGTCTATAACTCCATTATAGTGTAACACTCTGACCAACCCTTACCTGGAAATGTTTCTATACGTATTCCTTTGCATTTTGAAAATGTTCCTGTAAAGGGGAAGTCAATTCTGAATTTTTCTTAGCAATCATGTTCCATGTGCCCCCACAAATTTCAACACAGCATTCTGATAATTGCATATGTGGCATATGAATTCAGCACGGGGGGTGGTGACTGGTTAGCACACCGGCCTCACCGTGCAGAGGTCCAGGGTTTGATTCTGGCTCTGATTTGCGAGGTGGTAGTCGGAGGAACCCAAAAAGCAGTGAGGCAAGGAGGAGCAGAGTGGACTTAACAAGATGTATTTAACAAAAATACAATCACAATGACCCACACCGACTGTTTGGGCAGGGAGTCCTTTTAGAAACACTTCACTACTGACACAATGACCAACAGGTGTGCCACTGCAGGAAGAGCCCTACAGTCTCACCTGTAGGTCACAAACAGAACCACCCTCACACGGCCTTCCTGTTAAGGGTTTGTATGTTCTCCTCGTGCCTGCGTGGGTTTTCTCCGGGTACTCTGGTTTCATCCCAGATTCCAGAAAACATGCATGGAAGGTGAATGGAACACTCTAAATTGTCCCTAGGTGTGAGCGTGAATTGTTGTTTATGGCCTTCGACTGGCTGGCAACCAGTTCCGGGTTGACCCCGCCTACTGCCCAAAGAAAGCTGGGATAGGCTTGCAACCCTTGTGAGGCTAAGCAGATCAGAAAATGGATGGAATATGAAGTAAGCAGTAGATTCCACTCGATTTTATCCATCTCAGAGGGTGGCCATTTTGCCGTCTTGCTGTTGGCTGATCATGATAATAATAATAATAATAATAATAATATTTTCACGACTATAAGGCGCCATTAAAAGTCTTAAATTTTCTCCAAAATGGACAGGACGCCTTATGGTGCGGAGCGTCCTTTATATGCGCCGAGTTCCAAAATCTGACTGACAGCCGACACGCTGTTTATATAGAGAAAAGGCGGAAGTGACGGTGGCCAGGCATGAAAGAAGTCGGCCAATCAGGGAAGGGTGGGCGTGTATATATACATATATGGAGAGGGAGAGAGAGGGAGAGAGAGGACAGACAAGCTAGTCCGCCAATGGTGAAGGGTGGGCGTGTAAGTGGACGCCTCAAGCCAGTACCAACACTTGGATAGAGTGTGGCAATGTGCATTGTTGCAAAACAACTCCGGTTTTGGTTTCTAAGAACCCCTGAAAATAAATTCGACAAAAAGACACGCCTACGAAGCTCAGTTCAAACTTAAAGCCACCGGTTATGCTTTTGGCATGCGTCCCCATCTCACAGCAGCGGTGAAAAAAAAGTCAAGCAAATGAACTCTGAGCTTGCCGTTATTCCCGGAGGCTTGACTAAAGAACTCCAACCGCTGGACATTGGCATCAACCGGGCGTTCAAAGTAAAGTTGCAAACAGCATGGGAACAATGGATGATCGGTGGCAAACACAACTTTACAAAGAGTGAGAGGCAGCCCTTGGCGAGTTACGCCACAATACGCAACAACGAGAGGGAACGCGGCGTTTTTGATGGATTACGGTACTTGCACAATTGTTCAATTCTTTCTACACACACACGCGCTGCCACCATGTTTCGCTCTGTTCTTTACTTTCAAATGTGGGAAAGCTTCACACGAGAGAAATGTTGACTTTGCTGTTGGTACTCCTTCTTTCCGCTCGGCAATGCGTAGCAACTCACACTAGCATGCATTCAATGACAACTGAGATGTGCAGTCCTCTGCTTCTGATACAGAGGATGAGGACTTTGATGGATTTCTGGGTGATGATTGATCGAAAAACATGAGAACATTGTACGATGGCTAAATAAAATACACCCAAACTCAGTTCTGCTTTCGTTGCCTTTTTAAAAACGTGTTTTTATCTTATCTGTATGTCTTGGCGTGCTACCGTATGCTTCAAGCTAACGTGTTAGAGTGCGCGCATGCATGCCGTATGTTTAAGCTGGCGTATGTTTTACCACTGTAAAACTGCGCCCATTCGTACGATGCGTCCTGTGTATGTGTAAAATACAGAAATGTCACGCATTACTGAGACTGCGGCCATTAGTACGATGCGTCGAATAGTCGTGAAAATACGGTACATCACATTTGTAAGCGCCTTTCACAACACTCAAGGACACTGTACAGCCAAGACCAATAGTAAAACACAGATAAAATAATAAATAAAGAAAGAAAGATTTAAGGCGGGTAGGCAAGTCTGAATAGGTGGGTTTTGAGCTGGGTTTTGAATAAGGAAAGAGAGTCAATATTACGAATGTTGGGAGGAAGTGAGTTCCAGAGTTTGGGGGGCAGAGCGACTGAAGGCTCTGCACCCCATTGTACTGAGACGGGCAGAGGGTAGAAAAAGGTGGAGGGAGGATGAGGACCTGAGTGAGCGAGAGGGAATGGAGATTTGAAGAAGATCTGACAGATAGGGGGGCGCAAGGTTATGGATGGCTTTGAATGTATAGAGAAGTATTTTGAAGTTGATTCTAAGTTTGACAGGAAGCCAGTGGAGCTGTCGGAGGATGGGGGTGATATGATGGAAGGAGGGGGTTCTCGTGATGATCCGGGCTGCTGAATTCTGAACAAGTTGAAGTTTATGGAGGAATTTTTGATGGACACCGAAGAGGAGTGAGTTGCAGTAGTCAATACGGGAAGTGACGAGACTGTGAACAAGGATAGCGGTGGTGTGCGGAGTGAGTGAGGGACGGAGGCGGTTTATATTGCGAAGGTGGAAATGAGCGGACCGGGTAATGTTATTGATGTGGGAGTGAAAGGATAGTGAACTGTCAAGGATGACACCCAGACTCTTCACCTGGGGGGAAGGAGATATAGTGGCATTATCGATTGTGAGGGAGAAACTGTCGGCTTTGTTTAGAGTGGATTGGGACCGACGAGTAGGAGTTCAGTTTTATTGCTGTTTAGCTTGAGGAAATTGTGGGTGAACCAAGATTTGATTTCTGAGAGACGGTGAGAGAGGGACGAGGGTGGGAGAGAAGCGTCGGGTTTGCTGGAGAGATAGAGCTGGGTGTCATCCGCAAAGCAGTGAAAGTGTAAGCCAAATTTGCGGAAAATGTTTCCGAGTGGAAGGAGGTAGACAATGAAGAGGAGCGGACCGAGGACAGAACCCTGGGGAACACCAGAAGAAACGGGGAGGGATTGTGAAGTAAAAGAATCAACTTGAATGAACTGAGAGCGGCCAGTGAGATATGAGTGGAACCAACGTAGAGGGGTGTTGGTGATGCCTATGGTAGAGAGTCTATTGAGGAGGATGGGGTGAGAGATTGTGTCGAAGGCTGCACTCAGATCAAGGAGGATGAGGATGGAAATAAGGCCAGAGTCTGCTGCCATGAGAAGATCGTTTGTGATTTTTATGAGGGCTGTTTCAGTACTGTGACGGGGACGGAAGCCGGACTGGAATTGTTCATAAAGACTATTGTCGGTGAGGTGGGAGTGGAGCTGAGAGGCGACAGTTTTCTCCAGAATTTTGGAGATGAAGGGAAGATGGGAAATGGGGCGTAGGTTATTGAAGTCATTGGGATCTGAACCAGTTTTTTTCAGGATTGGGGTGACAGCTGCAGTTTTGAAGAGCACAGGAACAATTCCAGTCGACAGAGAGGAATGGATAATGGCTGAAATGAAGGGAAGCAGAGAGGGTAGGCAGGATTTGACCAGAACTGTGGGGAGGGGATCAAGCTGACAGGAGGAAGTCTTGGATTTAATGATGAGGTCTGAAATTAATGAGAGATGGAGGAGTTCAAAAGAAGAGAACAGTTTGCAAGGGGTGAGAGGGTCAGATGAGGGGAAAGGTACAGAGGAGCCCAGATGCTGGTGGATTCTGTTGATTTTTTCATTGAAAAAGAGGAGAAGTGCATTGCAGGTGTCACGAGAGTAAAAGTGAGGTGGTAGGGAGTCAGGAGGTTGAGTGATTCTGTTCCAAAGGGAAAAGAGAGTCTTAGTATTTCCAGCATTGGAGCAGATGAGTCCGGAGTAGTAATGTGATTTTGCTTGAGAGATGGAATCCTTGTAGAGGGATAGCTGAGCTGCATAGATGTCCTTGTGAGCAGTGAGGCCGGTTTTCCTATAAAGTCTCTCAAGCTGCCGGGTTTGGGATTTCAAGGAACGTAGATGAGGGGTGAACCAAGGGGCAGACCGAGTAAAAAGGACAGAGCGGGACTTGACAGGGGCGAGCGTATTGAGGATGCTGGTGAGACCAGAGTTATATTGGAAAACCAAATCATCAGGAGTGGAGTCAATGTCCGGAGTCAGGGTGGTCAGCCATGCAGTGAGAGAGTCAATGTTAATGTCTTTAATATTACGGTAAACAATGGTCCGGGGTGATTTGGCAGTTGAGAGCTGGAGTGTAATGTTGAATGAGATAAGGAAGTGGTCCGTTATTGGAAGTTCATCAGCAGTACAGTTGGAGGGGGAAATACCAGAGCAGCAGATCAGATCCAGGGTGTGACCTTTGATGTGTGTGGGAAAATCTACAAATTTATCAAAACCAAGACTGTTAATTGAAGAAGTGAAGTCAATGGTGAGAGGAAGAGCAGTGTTGTCCATATGTATATTAAAATCTCCCAGGATTATTACATTTGGTGACAGAGAGGAGAGATGGGTGAGGACAGTAGACACTTCATTTAAAAAGTCGCGGTGGGGTTTGGGGGAGCGGTACACTGTGGCAATAATCGTGGGGATGGGTCTGGATATTTGACAGGCAAGGCATTCAAAGGAGGAAAGTGGCGGGAGAGAAACCGAAAGTACTTTCCACTTCTCGCGGTATACTATCGCGAGACCTCCTCCGCGACCAGAATCGCGGGGCTTGGAAATGTAAACAAATCCCGGGGGAGTGGAATGACATCACGGGGTGCACGAATCACGGCTCACCTGTTTTCTGAGTTCGGTCATGTGACATTCACAAGCTGAGTCCTTAGTCTACGGTCTATTTGAATGGACTAACAATGCTGTTAGTCACAATTGTGAGAAGTGAAGCCACTGGTAGTCATCTTATGTTGCCACTTTTAATTTAATTTATCCTGAACGGGGGGTTGCGAGGAATTGCTGGAGCCTATCCCAGCTGACTTTGGGTGGAAGGCAAACTACACCCTGAACTGGTCGCCAGTCAGTCGCAGGGCACATATAGAGACAAACGGCCATTCACACCCACATCCACACCATCACAGAGTGGGAAATGATCCCACGCTGCCCACATGCAAGTTAGGTGAGTGTACCACTACACCATCAGCGAACCCTGCTAACTAAATTAGTCTGAATGGTTAATGCAAACGGTGAAGTTTGTTCTTTGAGAGGCTCTCAATACGCCATACAAGGACAATGGCATCAAAAACGTGCTGATTACAGTCTTTTCTGGCCATTTTGTGCGTCATATTTTCCATATGTTGCTTTTACATGGCCACCTGTGTTGGTTTTGTAAATGCGGTGCCCCACTGGGTCCGCAGTATTGCTGCCTCATGTTTACATTCATGTAGCCTGTGAACCATTTACCATGATAAAGGGAGGATGCGCCTTGAAATTTGAACTTCATGATAAACTTGATGTATTGGTGAAGATAAGGAGAAAGGTGAGAGTGACTTCAAAGTGGTATTAATGAATTAAAAAGTGATGTTTTTCCTATTGCATGGGGTTGGGGTGCGGCTGTGGAACTTTGAAATATATCCAAAAGTTATTGTAGTTTTTAAGGAACATAGCAGTTTGATAAAAATCATAATACCCCTTTGTACAACTGGAAATTTTAAGGTCTGGAAAGGTTTTCTGTGGTGGCTTGACTGAAAGTTTTGCAGAAAGTGATTTCATCATGTCCTTTGGTAAACAATATTAATGGTGAGTTGAAGTGTACAATTAAACAACTGCAATGCACTTTGCCCGGCGTAGTATGCTTTGCTGCAGATTAACTTAAAATGATTGAAAGGAGCTGCACCAGTTGTAACTGTCTCGAACTGACTAGCAGTCGTAGGGCTCCTACCGTTTTGGTAGTCATGGTTCAAATCACTGGCTGAATGTGGGTTGGGGTGGCACGCAGCTTCATAAAGTGTGGAGGGATCTATAGAGGCTCACTGAACATCTCCACCTGGACCCGTGGCAGACGCCAATGCCCTGCACTTGTCCCCTGCCCCAGTGTGTGCCACTAACAGTCAAGGTCCAGGGGCCAGATCCGGCCCGCCACATCATTTATTTTTATTTATTTTTTTGTAACTTGCATCTTTATTATTTCAACCATACAAATCTGAACATATGAATACAGAGGGTTTCGTATATTTCCACCCGTGGTTAGTTTCCACAACAACGTCCATGTATGGCTGTGACGGCCCTTTAACATAGGAAACAACAAATGATGTACAAACATATTTGGAGGAAAAGAAAAGGAAAGAAGAAAAAAAACAACACACATACAAATAAAAATAGCAGAATAAAGGGATACTTGTCACTGTTGATCACTAAGTATATCCGTAATCTGTAGTGACCTCTCCCGATTTGTGGTGCCATTCCCTCATTCATTTGTTTTTGGACTCCTCACATTTTTCCCATCTCGTTTTGAACTTCCCTACTTGGACCCTTAATATGTATGTGAATCGTTCCCATTCAAATATTTCTCCCACTATTTCCAGCCATAGGTTCTTTGTTGGCGGGTCAGTTTTAAACCATGTTCTTGTTCTGGCTTTCTTGCTGGCAGCCAGCAACACTTTTACCAAGTACGTATACGTTAGTATACGTTCTTGATTTATATTGCCCAGATACATCACGAAGCTGGTCTTTGGTATTTCATAGGCAATTATCTTCTTCAGTTCTCTCCAAACCTCTTCCCAATAACTTTTCAGCTTTTGACATTTCCAAAATATGTGTGCATGATCTACAGATCTTTCCTGTCCACATAACTGTCAGCACCGCCACATCATTTTTAGTGGCCCCCTGAAAGAAAATCATGAGTGTCAACGTGCATGATCCTTGCTAAAAAAGTTACAGAAAATGTCAAATTATCATGTGTAATAAATGATGTTGCAATTTTGCAATAATTTTGTTACCCTGACGTATAATAATGCGATAATTCAATTAAACATTTTTGTGGTGTCACTGTCGTAAGGGCCCTCCCGGGGAAGACGTAACTCAAAAGTGGCCCGCGACAAAAATGAGTTTGACACCACTGTTCTAAATTGTCCCTAAGTGTGATTGTGAGCATTCATGTTTGTTTGTCTCTGCGTGTCCTGCAATTGGCTGGCACCCCGCCTACTCTCAAAGACAGCCGGGATAGGCTCGGCTTTGCGGATCAGAAAATGGATGGATTGATGGATGAAACGCAAAATCGAATGCTACTCTGTATAGTGCTGTATATAGATTTTATTTTTTTAATTAGAAATATTAGTGAATTCATACTTTGCAGGTGGCATAACATTGACCTGCCTTTTGGGATAGCCAACTCACCATCTGTAAATACTATCATTAGATTTGCACAAGGCAGGAACGTGACATATTCTTGACTGTTGGCATGCTGATGTCATAATTCTCATCATAACTGAGTTTTACTTCCTGTAGAGTATCTTTTCATAGGCCAGTCAGAAAACCTCGAATCAGTTCAATGAACATTAGGAGGTCATTTTCAAAATCAGCTGAATTGATACTCTTGATCAGAATTCATTTTAATACGCAGGCTGTCAAATTTAGTCAATGAAGTTATTCACTACTGACTGCCTGTGACACTGGAACACTTGCTAAACGCCTTTTGTACCTGATTGGCCATCATTAGTTCCAGGTTGATGCACATCAACTAAAATAAGAGTAAATTCCCGAGAACTGTTGTAATTCACGTCTTTTGTATCCATTTTAGAGTTGAGATTACAAGCGTACAGTGTCACGGTAATGTGAGATTCAAGCCTCATTTCCGCCATAAAATGACCACGTAAACGACTCAAATGGGTGTACTGCCACCAGAGGACTTCAAATTAACCACTTGTTAAGATTTTCAGATAACGTTCTTAAGAAATTCCTATTAAAAAAAAATCAGGTTAACATGAGAGATACACATTCATCTGGCATTTTGGTCAGAGTGAATGCAGGTCGCTTTGACCACATTGGTGATTCGGCCCCTCCTTTTGGGCAGGGTGGCAAAGATGACCTCTGCTGGGAAGGAAGGCCATAAGACCATCTGTGCTCTGACACTGTCATTACGTATTATATATACACATAAAACACACAAACAAGGGGTGGTATGTCCCACCATGAAGCCCCGGGAGGTGAAGATGCTGTGGTACGTACAGTAATATACACCCGGAGATTACTGAACCGCTTAGTCTGTTATGTGGCCTCCTGTGCACTTTCATGGTTAACTGGCTCATGTTTTATGGCATCATTACACATTCATGGCATTGCTAAGGTTGTGTTTTTGTACATCCAACGGATATTCCAATCCTGTAGTTCATTATCATAGCTCATGGTCTGGCCCATGGTTAGAAAATAATGTATGATGAGGAGCTAAAGATTTGGTTCAGAAAGGAAATCCAAGATAGACGTCATACCCATTTATTGCCTTTTGTTTGGATAATCAAATTAGGACCTCATTCTCTAGAAATGTTAAAGCGTTCCTGATGAGAAAACCCGTTCAAATGAGCAGAGCCGTTCCCACATCTTTTGACAGCTCGGATTGATGGAGAGCCGCACCAATTACTGCTGGTCCTTTAACTGTCTATCATTTGACACCACCAATCAGCAATCTAAATTTGGCGGCACAGATGGGTCTGATTCCTTTGCGACCTGAGGCAATTTTTAATGCAGTGTTCCACGTTGTTCCTTGACTTTTGTGTTGTCTTGGCTTCCAAGATTGAGGCCTAGTCAACCGCATGATGTAGCCCAATACATCAGCAAGCACTGTGGCCCAACCTTCAGGACTGGTGCTGATCTCCAGACGTCCGTGTGACAAATGAGTACATATAAGTCGTTTGTAAAAAGTACAATTGAATGGTTTTATGTTTCATCCTGTTGTCTGGCTTCCAGCGCTTCACATTTCTTGATGACGTTATACAGCTTCAAATAATAGAAAAAAAACATTTAAATGTACTGGGGGAGGGGGTTGTTGTTGTTTTGGCTTTGTTTTTTTTAGGTTCAGAGATGGCAGGGATGGGCCACCACACTCACATGCACAGCAATAAAAACATCAGCTGCAAGACCAAATTTAAGTTGCAGTCCTGTTCAATACACACACACACACACATGCTTATATATATATATATAAAAAAATAAAAATAAAAGACCTCATCTCACCCCTCGGGTGGTGTCCGTCCCTCATTCAGCTCGGGTCCTCTACCAGAGGCCAGGAAGCTTGAGGGTTCTGCGCAGTATCCTTGCTGTTCCCAGCACTGCAAATTTCTGGACTGAGATGTCCGATGTTGTTCCCGGGATCTGTTGCAACCACTCATCTAGTTTGGGGGTCACTGCCCCGAGTGCTCCGACCACCACAGGCACGACTGTCACCTTTACCTTCCAGGCTCTCTCCAGCTCCTCTCTGAGCCCTTGGTATTTCTCGAGTTTCTCATGTTCTTTCTTCCTGATGTTTCCATCACTTGGGACCGCTACATCCACTACAACGGCTTTCCTCTGCCCTTTATCTATGGTCACGATATCTGGTTGGTTCGCCATTACCACCTTGTCAGTCTGGATCTGGAAGTCCCACAGGATCTTCGCTCTGTCATTCTCCACCACCTTCGGAGGTGTTTCCCATTTTGACCTTGGGGTTTCCAGTCCATACTCCGCACAGATGTTTCGGTGGACTATGCCAGCCACCTGGTTATGGCGTTCCATGTAGGCTTTCGCTGCCACCATCTTACACCCTGCAGTTATGTGTTGGATCGTCTCAGGTGCCTCTATGCACAACCTACACCTTGGGTCTTGTCTGGTGTGGTATATCTGGGCCTCGATGGCTCTGGTGCTCAAGGCCTGCTCCTGAGCAGCCAGGATGAGTGCCTCTGTGCTGTCCTTCAGGCCAGCCCTCTCTAGCCACTGATAGGACTTCTTGAGATCAGCCACTTCAGTTATGGTCCGGTGGTACATCCCGTGTTGGGGCTTGTCCTCCCATGATGGTCCCTCTTCCAGCGCCTCATCTTCTGTTCCCCATTGTCTGAGACATTCTCTGAGTACGTCATCCGTTGGAGCCTTCTCCTTGATGTATTCATGGAGCTTGGATGTTTCATCCTGGACAGTGGCTCTCACACTCACTAGTCCACGGCCTCCTTCCTTTCGGCTTGCGTACAGTCTCAGGGAGCTGGATTTGGGATGGAACCCTCCATGCATGGTTAGGAGCTTTCGGGTCTTAACGTCCGTGGTATTTGGCCGTAGCCGCTTTCCTTGATGCCAGTTCGAGGTTGCCATTGGCTAGTGGTATACCAAGGTACTTGTAGCTGTCCTCAATGTCTGCTATTGTTCATTCAGGGAGTGAGACCCCTTCAGTGCGGACTACCTTTCCTCTCTTAGTCACCATCCGACTACATTTCTCAAGCCGGAATGACATCCCGATGTCGCTGCTGTAGATCCTGGTTGTGTGGATCAGGGAATCTATGTCCCTTTCGCTCTCAGCATACAGCTTTATCTCATCCATGTAGAGGAGGTGACTGATTGTAGCTCCATTTCTGAGGCGGTATCCATAGCCTGTCTTGGTGATAACTTGGCTTAGGGGGTTCAGTCCTATGCAGAACAGCGGTGGGGAGAGTGCATCACCTTGGTATATGCCACATTTGATGGACACTTGGGTAAGTGGCTTGCCATTGGCTTCAAGTGTGGTTTTCCACATCCTCATCGAGTTTGCAACAAAGGCTCTTAGGGTCCTGTTCACCTTATACAACTCCAAGCATTCAGTGTGGCATGTATGTGGCATCGAGTCATAGGCTTTCTTGTAATCAATCCAAGCTATGCACAGGTTGGTACATCGGGACCTGCAGTCTTGTGCGACTGTTCTGTCAAGCAGGAGCTGATGTTTGGCTCCTCTGGTATCTCTACCAATGCCCTTCTGCGCTTCGTTCACGTATTGATCCACGTGTCCACTTATCTTAGCCGCAATGATGCCTGACATGAACTTCCATGTTGTGGAGAGACAGGTTATTGGCCGATAGTTGGATGGGACCCTTCGAGGGATCCTTCATGATCAGGATCGTTCGCTCTTCCGTTAGCCATTCTGGGTGAGTCGCATCCCTCAGCAGCTGGTTCATTTGTACTGCTAGGCGCTCATGGAGTGCTGTGAGTTTCTTTAGTCAGTAGGTGTGGACCATGTCCGGGCCTGGTGCTGTCCAGTTCTTCATATCTGAGACTCTTTCCTGTATGTCTGCCACTGTTATGGTAACTGGGTTCTGTTCAGGGAGGTTGCTGTGCTCCTCTCTCAGGGTCACCAGCCATTGTGCACTGCTGTTATGTGCAACCTCCTTCTCCCATATGCCTTTCCAGTACCTTTCAGTTTCCAGTCTTGGTGGGTCAGCTCTGTTGTTAGGACCCTGCCACTGAGCGTACACTTTCGCAGGTTGTGTTGCGAACAGCCTGTTTATTCGTCTGGCCTCATTCTCTTTTGTGTACCGCTTTAAGCGACTGGACAAGGCTTGGAGCTTTTGTTTGGCAGTTTCGAGTGCTTCAGGTATGGTCATCTGGATGTACCTCTCGGGTATCTGCCTTTTCATCACACCTCTCTGGGCCTCCGTCAATTGACTCACATCTTTCCGGGCCGCCTTGATATTAGCCTCCAACCGTCTTTTCCATGGTGGGTAACGTATCTCATGGCTTCCATGGTTGCTCTTATAGCCACGCATCTCAAGGATCACTGATGCTGAAGCGTATATCAGCTCATTTGTTTCTGTGATCGTTGCGGTGGGGATCGCCCTCAGTGCTGCATTCACACTTTCCATGAAACTTTCAGATGGTACTTCACATAGCCGTTGTAATCGGTTTCTACGTTGCCCAGCTTTCATTCTCGCCATGATCTTAGCTTTCAGGTCAGTTGCTGCCTCGCTCAGCATTTCATTCATTGGGGCTGGCCACCCAATCTCATCATCTGCATTCATTGGGGCTTGCCTCCCAATCTCTTGTATGACCTCCTCTGATCTGGCAGCCTGGGGCCCTTCGCCATGGAACCTGCGTTGTACCTCATCAATCTCAAGTTGTGACAGCAGTTGCCGTTTGTGGATGTTGGAACACTGAGCTACTAGTTGTTTCGCGGTCAACCGTGACTGTGGGTTTCGAGGTAACCATTTAGCCCACATTCTCAGCATGTAACCCCTTCTGACTAGAGTTGCTTGAGTAGTAGCATTCCAACAGAGCCATGTTATCGCATCTCGCCCATCTCCGCTTTGTTTTCATCAAGGTGCTCTGGTTCCCCAGCACCTGACGCAGACCTTGTTTGGCCGGGCGACGTCTGAGCCGGCATGTCATTCGTTTTATTGTCTCTCATCATTGTATGAGGTAGGCATTAGCGTGAAGGATCTCGTCTGAGCCGGCATGTCATTCGTTTTATTGTCTCTCATCATTGTATGAGGTAGGCATTAGCGTGAAGGATCTCGTCTGAGCCGGCATGTCATTCGTTTTATTGTCTCTCATCATTGTATGAGGTAGGCATTAGCGTGAAGGATCTTGCCCAAGGACCCACACTGGATGGTGTTATGTGCTCATTTTTTGCCCCAAGTGGGATTCGAGCCACCGTCTCCCTATGCCAAACCGATGCCTTACCAACTGAGCTATCCAGCCGCTATATATATATAAATATATATATATATATATATATATATATATATATATATATATATATATATATATATATATATATATATATATATATATATTTCTCCCCCTAATATGGACATAAACTACAAAAAAGAAGAGTCACCACATTTTATTCATTCACAAAGAGTTGTATAATGTACTGTATGAAACCTTCCAAAGTGGTGAGTGCCCGCCCCACTTTATTTTATTTTAAAATTTCCATGTTCAGTGAATAAGCAACTTCACAATGGCTCACATATATCTGTGGGATTCAGGGAGTGCATCTGACACACACATGTAGGCCTAATCAAATGCGTGTATGCAACTTCGCGGAGTACCAAGTTGATGCAAAATTTCTATTCTGTCAAGGTTTGAGTTTTTAAAACTGTGAACAGAAATACTGTGTTGGGCAACTGACAAGCAGCGCACTCTCTCTGTCCGTCCTGAGGCATGTTTCCACTGCATCTGTGTTCCCAGGCATCCCGTTCCAGCGCAGTCTTGGTTTGTATCATTGAATTACAAGAATGAATGCTAAACTGGATCTTCATCCCAATCCCGTTTTGATTTTGAGATTTGATGCCTTTGTTGGACATTTATAAAAAGCATTGAGTTCAGCACCTTAGACTGTGGCTGAAAATAATGATGTGTTGTACATATAAATCTTACCTCGGTGACAGCAAACAATCCTTTCCAAACCACAAAATGTGTATCATGTTTAAAGTAAAACCGCTCAATCCCCTATCTGTAACCTTTTGCTCTTCCAGTAAATGCCGCATGATACTTTACTCGGAACAGATGAGGAAATCTGCATGTTTTTGTTCCATTTATTAAGCTTCACTGCCCCATTAAACATTTACCTGCGTATACACACACACATACACACACGCACACACACACACACACACACACACACACATTCCTGCACTTGCTGCACAGTGAGGACCGAGTAAAAAGGCCTACAAAGCGAGGACCACCCTTTCTGCTTGAAAAAGAAATGAAAAAGACACATTTCTAGACACAGGAGGGCGCCCTTAGGCAATACATTCCTTTAGATTAAATAAAACACCAAAGGTTAAGAAAAAGTTTTTAACTAGATAAGTGAGGACCGGGCACTGGCCATGCGTTCTTAATGATTTTGAAGTAGATTAGGTGCCGTTCACCTTACAAAACATTTAATGATGTAAATTTATAATCAGATATATTATTTTTAAACAGTTTATCACCATTAATTTATGGGTACTGTCATTTATTTAGTTTTATTTAGTTCTGATATTTGTGTGTTCAATACGCCACATGTTTGCACTGTGGCTGAGAGAGGAAAGTATTTTAATCTGTGCTGTACATTACACAGAGAGCATATTTGACAATAAAAGCTGACTTGACTTTATGATTTATTTTTGACAAACAAAAGTACTCTTATTCAAAACTTACAAGAACACCTGAAAAACTTCAACCTTCAAAACGCACACTAAAAAAACTTGCTGCGCCACAACCTGACACATGAACCCACATATACCCTACCAAATAACTGTGCTTTCAAACTCTATTCCTTTTCTCCCCTCTCTCTCATCCCATTCCCTCTCTCCCTTCATCTATCTCCCCCCTATGTCTCTCCCTCTCTCTATCTTTCATCTTCAAGCTTTTTTCCCAATTACATATCTTTTAATAATTTCATTGTGGAATATCTCTCCATGTGCGGTCTTCAAGGTCTGGCGATGCTTGACTACGACACTTAACGCAGTCATCTTTCCTTGGAACTTTCTTTAATGCTACAAATTTTGAAAGGTGTCGATCAATTGCTGCTCTTTCCTTTGGAGTCCGGGTCTCTTCCTTTTTTTAGTTTCCAATTCTGGAGGGGAAAAAAAGAGGGTTATTAGTGGTTTAGTTGAATATAAACAGATCTGAACACTGCCTTGACTGATAACAGGACCAGAATAAAAACTATCAAAAATGCATTGATTCAAAACATGTTTTAGGCATCTAGTTTAAAGCAACTTTGTTGACTTAAAAACACCTCAGCAGCAATTTCCCTCAAGGCATGATTCATGAGTGTTATGCTCTTTACATTATTTAATATTTTTCAATATCCTTAAAATTAATGTGGGGTTTTTTGCCTAGTCTCCGCCTTTAATGTCTTGTTTATCTATGTGGGCCCCCATATTGGGTGGCAACCACTAAAGGGTGTACTCTGACTACAGCCCAATGACGGCTAGGATAGGCTCCAGCATGCCCCAAACTTTTGTTTTCTATTTCTGAAGCCTTCTATTGTGAAGAACATACAGAAAAAACAGTCTTTGCAAGTACAGTGATCCCTCGTTTATCGGGGTTAATGGGGACCGAAACCACCCGCGATAAACGAAAATCCGCTAAGTAGCAAAACCCCCCCACCCTCCATATAGGTATATGAACATGAGTATAAATATTTATAAGGCCAAATGTACTGGTATACATGCATGTTTGTAGTAATTAACAGTACTTAATGCTATATACTAATATATTTAAACATGTATAAGTTAGGTTAGGTTAGTGTATAAATAACGAAATACAGTAAACACAGTCCTGTATATGTTGCTCTATGTGACTCGCTGTTGTTTTGATTATTTTCACTGCCTCTTGAGGACCTTTTGCAGCATTTTCACTTTTTTTTAATGAATATGTTTGAAAAAATCCATGACACACAGAGGCCGCGATAAATGGTAATCCAGCGGCACTGTTGACATTCATGTTTCGAAGCTACAATCAAAGCCTGAACCACTGTGCCGATTTCAGAGCAACATATGTGGTGAATATTATCTAATACGGTATGCATTACCAGTTTTCCTTGTTTGCAGTGAAATGCATTATTTTACAATCCATTCAAATGTCAGATACCAAATATGTAACTTCTTGTTGCTGATGGTGTATTGCAGGAGTGACCAACTCATTTTTGGCACAGGCCACATTGTAGTTATGGTTTCCCTTGGAGGGCCATTATGAATTTTGGGAGACCATATACATATTTAATCACCTCCACATTACATACACCACTCATAACATATTGATGGATAACTACTTTTAAAATCAGAAGTAAAAAATAATGATTGTTCTTGTGGACTTCATATGACATTTTGAGATTTTGGTTCAGACTTTAGCAAGCCTCATGGAATTCGACATGCTTTATTTGCTTTTGCAGGCCACATAAAATGATGTGGCAGGCCAAATCCGGCCCCTGGGCCTTGACTTTGACACCTGTGGTGTAGTGGTATACTCGCATGACTTGTGTGGGATCAGTTCCTGCTCAGTGATGGTGTGAATGTGAATATTTCTGGCTGCAAACATGATTTCGTTGTCGAGAGGTTCGACTGTATCTCTCTTTGGTCAGATTTTTTTTTAAATTGGATTCAATTACAATCAGTGTGTTACTGTAACCAAATTATATCATAACCCTGTAAGAAGAAATTGCTATACAATAGAAATTGAAGACAATTTTACAACTGAGTAGACCACTTCAACGACTCGTCTTTCCATCTGCAAGTCACAGTGACTTGTGCTGTTTGAGTTTCTTAAATTGTTATACGGATTTATCCAACAGAAATTCATCTTACCAACTTCACTATGTTCTTTTCGAACTGCTGTCTTCTTCTTCCCAAGAGATCTGTGTCCAGTCTTTTTGTCCTCTTCATCTAAGAAAGTTGGCATGTTAGTATAATGGTAATGAAACTTTGAGTTGTGTTGACGATGCACTGACTCACCGCTGTCTTCAACATCATCGTCGTCATGTGTAAGTGTTGCAATCCTCTTTCGTTTGGTGGCGCTCCCTGATGTTGATGGTTGTTCTTGGCCATGTGTGAAAGATGCGTCATAGACTGTAAATAATAATAATAATATACTTTGGGTGAATATGCTTTGATGATACACATTTGTAATTCCTGATATATTGGAATGTACAAAAAACAATCAGGACTTGGAGCGGGGGTGTCAAACATACGGCCGGCGGGCCGTTACCGTCCGACAAGCAGGTTTGATCAGGCCCGCAGGATCATTTAAAAGTGAAAAAAATGCAGAAAAGACATGGAACGAAAATTTTGAATAACATGCAATTCATGGAGTATCCGCTAGGGGACACACCGTTTTGATCAGAGTAGAAAGACACATTGTTTTGAGAAGAAGACAACAGCAGTCTAAGTCTATCACTGAGACGGACGGACCCAAAACAGCAGATGCTATCAAGGACATTTGAATTCATTATTCTTTACACATTTAATGGCACTCTCTTTAGTTTGTAAGGTATAGGCAGGGATTAAATTTATAATTTATATGCACAAGGCTTAAAAATTCCTTTCTTCACAAATCTCCTTTAATATAAAAGCGCATCACTGTATTTTTCAACACCAATTACTTGTTTAGTGCCCTTGTACAATCAGTTGCGATGCATATATGTGAATGATAAAAGTCAATCGTACATTTTGTCTAAGGAAATCTAAGGTGCTTCATGAAATGTTTTGTAAAAAGATATGTTCATTAAATTTCTACATTTCCGAATGTTCTTGTGCTTCTTTATAGCAGAGTACGGTATAATTTTAATGGCTCAGCCCACTTAACATCTACCGAGGCCAATGTGGCCTGAGTTTGACAGAGTGAAATGAGTTTGACACCCCTGACTTAGAGTAAGAAAAAAAATCTTACTAATGCCAGGTCTGTAACATGTCACTTGTGCTAATGTTAGAGACTCACCCAATCCATGTCTTCCCAACATTGTCTTTTTTTTCTTGACAGTCTTCTTAACTGTCTTATGGCACACCCCTCCATCTATAAAATAATGTTTTGATAGAATCAAAGTTCTTTCCACATGCATCTCAGAAATATGCCAATAATACAGCAAAAGAGGATTCAAGTCGGACAAAAAAACATTACCGCCATATTCACTGCCAGAAACATCACTCATGTCGTCATCAGCGTCATCAGCATAATTTCTTTCTTTAATTGACTGCATCTTCGGTGGCCTTTTGTAGGTGCCTTGTAGCAAGATGATGTACTCAAATGAAATTCCTTACATCTCAGAAACATAGCAATGGTGCAGTGACAGATGGTCCAAGTCAAACTGAAAGCATTACCTGTGTTTTCAGTGTCCAAGTTGGTACTGTTACCGCCTCCATCATCTTCATCATCAGATCTCGTTGCTACAGCTGAATGTGGCACTTCTCATTCTGTGAAAGATGACATTTACACCATGTAAATATGGATGGAAGACATTCACTCTTGCTCCGAGAATGAAAGGGTTTTCTCATTTATGCAAATGGTCTGGACACAGAGAAAATGAGAGCTGTCAAGGTAAAGGAATTACTAAACATCCATCCATTTTCCAATCCGCTTTATCTTCACAAGAGTCGCAGGGCATGCTGGAGCCTATCCCAGCTGTCTTTGGGAGGTCAGCGGGGGACACCCTGAACAAGTTGCCAGCCAATTGCAGGGCACACAGAGACAACCATCTCAAACTCACACCTGGGGACAATTTAGAGTGTTCAATCGGCCATGCATGTTATGGGAATGTGGGAGGAAACCGAAGTACTTGGAGTAAGCCCACGCAGGTATGTGGTGGGAAAAATAAGCAAACGCCACATAGGAAGACTGGGACCGGAATTGAACCCTGCACCTTTGCACTGTGAGGTCGACATGCTAACCAGCTTTAATCAGTTGTAGTTTAACGGTATTAGAACGGTATCGATCGCATGTTATCACTAACTCCCTTTTTGATTAAAAGTTCTGTCTTTGATCATTGTTCGTTACTTTTAATCCACAAGACAGATGTGTGTCAGAACAGCACACGTGTGAGGATAGTGAGAGCCAGCTGCCTGTCAAGTTGCTGCAACATCCCCCCAAATAACTCGACATACATATGTGTGTGCTTTTGTTTGCTTATTGTTATCATTGAAAAAAAGGTTCTGGTTAAAGGTGCCAGAGGCAGAGGCAACTGGGATCAATTGGTGTCTAACTAAAAATTGTTGTAACTTAGAAGTAGGTCATTTGGTCAACACTAGGTCTAATGTTTGAATGTGATTAATTTGAAATGATTCAAGGTTTCTATATTAATTTCAAGCATGAACTCTATAGCATATATTGGCATCCCTCTTCCTGCTATGACTACTAATGTTATTTTTATTACATACCATCTTGAGCTTCCTGTCGTCTCCCTGGATCTGGTCTTCTCTTTTTGCCACTTTTCAGACCTTTGGTTGAGGTGGCTGCATGTGCTCTTCCTTTTGAAATATTCACAGTCAGAAATCAGAAAACATAATTTTACACTAAAATATGAAGGTAAAAGAAAATATGCCGATAAAGACATGCACACTGTCGTGGAAACAAAGACAGAGGGAGAAAAGAATAAATGGAAGGGGATGACTTTAAAAATATATTAATTTACATACCAGTGATAACAGAGTCCAGGGTTTGCAGACTCTTTCCCTTCAGCGACTCTGTCCCACGTTCCATCGCAAACAGTAGTTTGGCAATCTTGGCCACTTGGAAAGTTTTATCGGTCTGCCGATAAAACTCACAATGGACTCTAATGTCGTGTCCCATAAAACGAGCAACTTGCTCGAGTTCCTGATTGTTCAGGTCGAGAAGCTGACATAAGGTAGCAACATGCTTCCTTAATTTTGTTGACCTCAACAGTTCTGGGTTTTTGGCCTTGCTCTCTTGTGCGTATTTTCTGAGGCACGTGTCACATCCACGAAGATTGGTGGTAGTTCCTTTTTTGGCCATCATTTAACTTCTCTGTTCCTTTCGATTTCATACCTTTTTGTTTTGATTTACATTTTGCCTTGAGGGCCTTAGCTTCATGCAAATCAATGTGGTCCTTTTCTGATCCACTGCTGTTGGACGACCGGGACCCCCTCCCTTCACTGAATGCTGGTTTGTGGTCATCTCCACTTTGGGCGGATGACACAGACTCCTCTGATGATGATGATGGTGTTGACCTTGTGGAGAAGGCTCCGGAATGAGTCTCAGCACCAGGCCTCTCTTTGAGAAGAGGTGTATGTTGCCCTGATGGTTGGGCTTTACGCATTTGAGCCTACACATCAGGGCAGAAGAGGGAAAAACAGGGAAAATTGTTAATTTTGTAGACAACTGAGATGGTGAAAAAGAGTTTTATGCTAGATCTCGGCAATTCTGTACAAAGTTTATCTGTCTTTGCCAATGTTTTCAACACTTGTCTTCCAACTTGCATTCATGAAAATACGACAGTGTTTTGTCGTCACACATTTTCACAGGATGGAAAGTAGACCAGATGGAACTAAAACCTCCATTAATAAAACAAAGTATGAGTTAATCAGCATGCATTTTCTAGTCTCACGGAAAAGAGACAAATAATATAATTTATTAAATTAAAAACTGGGCAAAAATCGATGGACATTTTAGTTGACAGGCAGAAAAAAAGAGTAAAATTAATATGATTATGTAAATTAACTCAAAATACGATAGTAATAAATAAAATGGTACAGAGTAGTATTTGAACCTGTGATGATAAAACTCATGTTGGATACACGCTTCGGATGCTCTGTGAAATTAAGCAACTGGAATTTAAAAACACAGTAAAGCAGCTCGCGTTGGCCTGCAATCCGCCTCATTCATTCGGTATTTAATTTAAAAAATACATTTTTCTCGAGAAAAAATGGTTTCTGGCTAGACTAAACATGTCTAGTTTAATATAATACAGCGAGCCAGAGCACTGGTTCATTTGTCTACTTATTTCAATTCGGTATGAGTACAGAAACTAACAATTTCTGTCTCATTTTTGCCGAAATATAAACCACATAAATTCAACGCGACGCGGCCTTGCCGTAACCGCCTGAGCGCAAGCCATGTGCGTTGTTCCTAAATTGCTGTGCTCGTAGTTTGCCATTGTTTCTTCGTGTAGAAAAAAACTACATAAAGCAGCTTTAAATTAAAACCAATTGACGGCCTAGAGTTTACAGTACGCCGCGAGTAACAAGTCCTTCGGTGCTCAGTACGCAGATTGTTACGACGACACTCGTATTCGCGGGTACCCGTCTCTCGACAAAGAAAGGGTGATTACTTACCTGAGCATTCTCATTCTGACGGTGGTGCTCCCGGTTAGGGGCGAGTCTTCTCCGTGTTTTCTCCATGTCGTTAAAAAGCCAAATGGTGTTGGTTGTCCCGGTATAGAAATATAAATGGCTGGAGTGCGCCGAAAAGTATCGCGCGAAGACAGCGCTCCTCCAGCCTTTGAAGCCAACCGCTTCTTAATTGATGCGAGGGGGAGAGTGGGGGGATGGGCAGAGTGGGGGGATGGGCAGAGCAGCAACTTCGGAGCGAAAACTCTACTTTAACATGATTAACCCTTTCATGGTCTTCTCACTTTAACGTTTCATATAACATAATCAGAAATTCACACAAATTCTTAAACTACATAAAGTATTGTAACAACAGTCTTCTCCGTGTTTTCTCCATGTTGTCAAAAAGCCAAATGGTGTTGGTTGTCCCGGTATAGAAATATAAATGGCTTGAGTGCGCCGAAAAGTATCGTGTGAAGACAACGCTCCTCCAGCCTTTGAAGCCAACCGCTCTTAATTGATGCGAGGGGGAAAGCGGGGGGATGGGCAGAGCAGCAACTTCGGAGCGAAAATTCTACTTAAACACGATTAACCCTTTCATGGTCTTCTCACTTTAACGTTTCATATAACATAATCAGAAATTCACACAAATTCCTAAACTACATAAAGTATTGTAACAACATTTCAAAACACTTTAATTATTAATTTATCAATCAAAGAAATTAAAACAAATAAAACACCTACACTGTGTATGCAATGCTCTGCTTCGGTTATTACAGTTTGGGATATTGTCAAAGCTGTTCCATATTTATGTTTGTCCATTTTTCCTACTTCCAAGACTACAACTTCACTTCAACAAGGTGACCGGCTCCCTTCCCCATCCAGCATTTAACAGTGCTGCCATTGAAACCAATATACCACGAAACTGTCAGAAGGGCTCAAGTTGTAGTTTATCAATGTAGTCATCCAATAATACTGAAATAACAACCTATATTTCCAACCTGCCTTTCCAAAAAGATGTGAAATGTTTCTTAATTTAATACAGGGGTCTCACACTCACGGGCTACAAGACGCTAATTTCAGGCCCCTCACCTTGATGTGAAACTTTGCGTCAACGAAGCGAGTCTCCACTTTGCCCCCCCCCCCCAGAAACCAAATATGTGTCACACCCTAATTACTGTCCATTGCATTCTTAAGTACTCATCAACGAGTGGGTACTTAGCCACTGACAAAGACGCAGTTGTCCTGCACAATCTCTAATGTAGACATCTTTTTTTTTCAAACCAAAAGTTCATTTTTACAGTGTAGCCATGTGAAAAGCTGTTCTAAAAGGACATGCATGGATGAACAACCATCCATACTGACACTCACACCTAGGGACAATTTAGAGTGTTCTATTATTCTTTCATGCATGTTTTTGGAATGTGGGAGGAAACCAGAGTACCTGGAGAAAACCCACACAGGCCCGGGGAGAACATGCAAACTCCATACAGGGAGGCTGGAGCCAAGATTGAAGGTTATCAGAACCTAGCAAGGGGCCGGTTGCGATTTGCTGTTGTAGGAACTGATTGACTAAAGGGCCGTTCACACGGCACACATTTGCTCCGGCGCTGCAACGATATATTTTGTTGCGATATATTTTGCACCGCAGCAAATTGTGTGGAGCGTTCACACGTACAAAGCCGCTTCACACGGCAGTTTCTGCAGCGGAGCAAAACGACAGAAAACAAATGAGCTGTCGTGTTGTTGTTTTTTTTAAACGTATACACAACTCAAGGACTACTGGACAGGCACGTCCTTCTCCTTCCCGGTTTCCATGCCTTCTGCTCGAGAGTGACCACCCAAGAAAACGTAAATGAACGATGACTTCAATGACACTCAGAAAAGCAAACACTAATGCACCAAACTGAAAATCAAGAGAGGAAATCACAAAATAAATTCTATGGGGGTGGGGGGTTGTGAACAAACAACAAAGGAACCAACAACTCCGAGACAGGGGGTTCGGTACTCCATACCCACGAAGCACACCCCACAGAACTCCCCGGTCTGCCAATCCAGAGGCACTCTCCCTGTTGACCACGCGATGTTGCAGAGGCGTGTCAACCAGGACAGCCCCACAACATCCAGAGCCTTGAGGAACTCCGGGCGGATCTCATCCACCCCTGGTGCCTTGCCACCGAGGAGCTTTTTAACCACATCAGTGACTTCAACCACAGAGATAGGAGAGCCCACCTCAGAGTCCCCAGGCTCTGCTTCCTCCAAGGAAGGCGTGTTGGTGGAGTTGAGGAGGTCTTCGAAGTATTCTGCCCACTGGTTCACAACGTCCCGAGTTGAAGTCAGCAGCGCCCCATCCCCACTGTACACAGTGTTAGTGGTGCACTGCTTCCCCCTCCTGAGACGTCGGATGGTGGACCAGAATTTCCTCGAAGCCGTTCGGAAGTCGGCTTCCATGGCCTCACCGAACTCTTCCCATGGTCTGGTTTTTGCCTCGGCGACCACCAAAGCTGCGTTCCGCTTGGCCAGTCGATACCCGTCAGCTGCCTCCGGGGTCCCACAGGCCATAAAGGCTCGATAGGACTCCTTCTTCAGCTTGACGGCATCCCTTACTGCTGGTGTCCACCAGCGAGTACGGGGGTTGCCGCCACGACAGGCACCAACCACCTTACGGCCACAACTCAGATTGGCCGCCTCAACAATAGAGGCACGGAACATGGTCCACTCGGACTCAATGTCCCCCGTCTCCCCCGGAACATGGGAAAAGCTCTGTCGGAGGTGGGGGTTGAAACTCCTTCTGACAGGGGATTCTGCCAGACGCTCCCAACAGACCCTCACAATACGTTTGGGTCTGCCAGGACGGACCGGCATCTTCCCCCACCATCGGAGCCTCCTCACCACCAGGTGGTGATCAGTTGACAGCTCCGCCCCTCTCTTCACCCGAGTGTCCAGAACATGCGGCCGCAAATCCGATGACACGACCACAAGGTCGATCATGGAACTACGGCCTAGGGTCTCCTGGTGCCAAGTGCACATGTGGACACCCTTATGTTTGAACAAGGTGTTCGTTATGGACAGTCCGTGACGAGCACAGAAGTCCAATAACAAAACACCACTCGAGTTCTGATCGGGGGGGGCCGTTCCTCCCAATCACGCCCCTCCAGGTCTCACTGTCATTGCCCACGTGAGCATTGAAGTCCCCCAGTAGAACAAGGGAGTCCCCAGCAGGAGTACTCTCCAGCACACCCTCCAAGGACTCCAAAAAGGGTGGGTATGCTGAGCTGCTGTTTGGTGCATATGCACAAACAACAGTCAGGACCCGTCCCCCCACCCGCAGGCGAAGGGATGCAACCCTCTCGTCCACCGGTGTGAACCCCAATTTACAGGCACTGAGCCGGGGGGCAATGAGCATGCCCACACCTGCTCTGCGCCTCTCACCGTGAGCAACTCCAGATTGAAAGAGAGTCCAACCCCTCTTGAGAGAACTGGTACCAGAACCCAGGTTGTGTGTGGAGGCAAGTCCGACTATATCCAGTCGGAAATTCTCTGCCTCACACACCAGCTCGGGCTCCTTCCCTGCCAGAGAGGTGACATTCCATGTCCCAAGAGCTAGCTTCTGCAGCCGAGGATCGGACCGCCAGGGTCCCCGCCTTTGGCTGCCGCCCAGCTCACATTGCACCCGACCCCTTTGGCCCCTCTCATGGGTGGTGAGCCCATGGGAAGGGGGACCCACATTGCCTCTTCGGGCTGTGCCCGGCCGGGCCCCATGGGTGTAGGCCCGGCCACCAGGCGCCTGCCAACGAGCCCCACCTCCAGGCTTGGCTCCAGAGGGGGGCCCCGGTGACCTGCGTCCGGGCAAGGGAAACCTAGATCCATTTATTGTATTCATCATTGGGGTCTTTGAGCCGTGCTTTGTCTGGCCCCTCACCTAGAACCTGTTTGCCATGGGTGACCCTGCCAGGGGCATAAAGCCCCAGACAACTTAGCTTCTAGGATCATTGGGACACACAAACCCCTCCACCACGGAGACGACTCACGGAGGGCCCCAGAAAATCCAATTCATTTTATTCTGCTTTGGACATTGAAACTGGAAAATATGACTTGCATTCAATAAGTAAAGAATTCCAATTCCAAGAAACCAAGAAACGATTAAATTCCATATTAGAGTTTGGAGTTATGTTGCTTTAAAAACAATTGTAAATTTTTAAGTCAGTTTAAATATACTGTGTGTGCGGTTGTGTTTGTGAACATATATATAATTTTATTTGCTGTAATTATTTTAGGAGTATGTGACATTGGTGATCCTCGTTACTCAAATACTGTATGTAGATGTTGCTCAAAATTTATCATGCTCGCCTTCACAGCAGACCTCAAAGTTCAAAAAGGCTGTGGCAATTTTGATAATTGACTTAGTCATTGGCCATGAAGAGGAGCGGCTGTTACCTGCTCCAAAACGAAGTTTTTGCAGCACCCCTCCCCCCAGACACGAGTTTGTTTACATTTCAATTAGCAGAGCTGCGCAGAAGCCAGCCACAACGCTTTGCAAGAAAAAAATGAGTTAGGTACTGTATTGCAGAAGTGTCCCCAGAATATCCAATTTATTTCATTCAGCTTTGGACATTGAAACTGGAAAATATGACTTGCATTCAATAAGTAAATAATTGTTTCATCTAAATTCCATATTAGAGTTTGGAATTATGTTGCTTTAAAAACAATTGTAAAATTGTAAGTCAGTTTAAAAAAACTGTGTGTGCGCGGAGTATGTGACATTGGTGATCCTCGTTACTCAAATACTGTATGTAGATGTTGCTCAAAATTTATCATGCTCGCCTTCACAGCAGACCTCAAAGTTCAAAAAGGCTGTGGCAATTTTGATAATTGACTTAGTCATTGGCCATGAAGAGGAGCGGCTGTTACCTGCTCCAAAACGAAGTTTTTGCAGCACCCCTCCCCCCAGACACGAGTTTGTTTACATTTCAATTAGCAGAGCTGCGCAGAAGCCAGCCACAACGCTTTGCAAGAAAAAATGAGTTAGGTACTGTATTGCAGAAGTGTCCCCAGCATATCCAATTTGTTTCATTCTGCTTTGGACATTTCAACTGGATCATTATGATTTGCATCCAGTAAGTAACAACAGTAAGTATTCTTTAGTAGAAATCATGGTTGCGTTGCTCAATCAGTCTTGATAACAGAATTTCCTTATGTGGGACATGACTATGGTACACGTCCTTTATGAACATGCAAGTATGTTAACAAAATACATGTGTAAGAACACATGCAGTCAAATGCAAAAATATATGCCCCAACAAAACAAATAACACAAAAACGGCAGTATACAGTACAGGTATATGAACAAAATACATTATAACAAGAGTAGTCACAAAATGAGGGATCTTTGCGACCTTTGAGACCTATAACAGCTGGTGGCTTTTCTTTCCAATCACTCACTATCTCGAACTTGACCTCCCCTCGATCACCACCCAAGACAGCGTTGCTCAGCTGTCCAGAACCTAGGCTGTGTGTGGAGGCAAGTCCGACTATATCCAGTAGGAACTTCTCTGCCTCACACACCAGTTCGGGCTCCTTCCCTGCCAGAGAGGTGACATTCCATGTCCCAAGAGCTAGCTTCTGCAGCCGAGGATCGGACCGCCAGGGTCCCCGCCTTTGGCTGCCGCCCAGCTCGCATTGCACCCGACCCCTTTGACCCCTCCCACGGGTGGTGAGACCATGAGAAGAGCTTTAAGCTAGCATTTTCAAATTCTGATTAGAGTCGGCATACTTGAAACATGCAATATTCCACAGTATTTAAGTTTGAGTCATTCGTGTGGACATGCAGCAAGGTCATGAGCAATATTTCTTCTAATTTTCCATTTGTAATAGCATTCACACAAACTGCCTGAGTATTACTTGCACCACGGTGAGCAAAATAAAACAAGCGTTACACCTGTCTAAAACCTGAGATCACAAGTTACATGAAGCAGATATGTTACAAAACAAGCAAAAATCAAACCACTGAATAGAGAGTTGTAACATATATACCAGCCCTCATTCGTTACTTTTATTTTAGCATAGGTCTTTTCAAGAATAATCAAGTCTCAATACAACCTGTAGCAATATGGTCCCACACTGCCTACTCATTAATCATGGAAAGCATGTCATTTAGTTAAACACAAACATTTCTAGTCTCCTGTCCACCGAAAAGTGTGAAAGAGGTTTAAACAAACAAAGAGGCTCATTTAAGGGGCTCGTAAACTATGTCCACATATGGTTTTCGTGAATTAAGCGGTCTCAAGGGGTGTTCACACGGCAAAATTTGGTCCGGTGCTACACCGGGGCTGCCCCAGTAGAGCGTTCACGCGTGCAAATTAGCTCCGGCGTAGCCCCGGAAAACAGCTTACACCGGACCAAATTTGATCCACCACAGGGAGGTGGTTTAAAAATTTGCTCCGGAGCAAAAGCTCGTTTGCGCAGCAGCACCGATGTAAATTTGCACGTGTGAACGCAACTGGGTTAAATTTGCTCCAGAAGAGTTTACGTACGGCGAGAATGCGTTGCTTTCACGCTCTGTCGGACTGCATGTGTTTGTTTAATAACGACACAAGACTTAGCTGGTAACATCTGGACTGTCTCGGAGTTGTTTGTGTAGTTTGTTCCTTTGTTGTGTGCTCACAAGCCCCACCCCCATATAATTTATTTTGTGATTTCCTCTCTGATTTTCGGTTTGGCGCATTACGTGTTTGCTTTTCTGAGTGTCATTGAAGTCATCGTTGATTTGCGTTTTTCGGGGGCGGTCACTCTCGAGCAGAAGGCACGGAGACCGAGAAGGAGAAGGACGTGCCTGTCCAGTAGTCCTTGAGTTGTGTATACGTTTAAAAAAAACAACAACACGACAGCTCATTTGTTTTCTGTCGTTTTGCTCCGCTGCAGAAACTGCCGTGTGAACGCAAGTGGGGCTGCACGACGCTGTGCCGGTGCTGACATGCTCAGCGGCTTTGTTCGTGTGAACGCTCCACACATTTTGCTGCGGTGCAAAATATATCGCAACAAAATACATCGGTGCAGGGCCGGAGCAAATGTGTGCCGTGTGAACACCCCTTCAATGTTGCCTGCAGCTGCGCGTTGTGCGCGCCAGCATCACCGTGTGCGGCTGGGAGCACGAGAGCTACGCAAAATTGCTCACGAGCACAATTTAGAGGGAACATTGGTCATGCGGACATTTGGCGACTGATTCACAGCCTCTTCTAAGGAAAACCATGCCTGCAAGCTGAATTCTCGCAGTATTTGTGAATTCACACCAACTCCAGAATCCATCCAATAAAATAAAAATATGTGCCATCCTATTGTCAATCCCCATGATAAGTTATTTTATGATAAGATATTTGATTAATTCGGCTTGATGCACTCAGCAGGAGTTGGCCACCATGTGCAAACACGATGCCGTCTCTCAACGGCTTTCAATTCTCGCACACATTTTATTCATAAACTCCTGTATGTAAGTGTTCTGCCCACAGTAAAAGTTTCGGGCCATTTCATTAATAGAAATCGTGTTTAGAATATTCATTTAGTTATCGCGGTGCATTGTGGGTAGCAGACGCCGTGTTGGTAGCAGACTAATCGTTCCAGAAAGCCCGATTGTGGTCGTTGCAACTGGTCCTCCTGAGTTATATTCCTTTCGTTTCACCTTCGAAAGCAATGGCTGTAAGTCTGCTTGTGCTTAGAATTATTTAGAAATGTGTTTCGGAAATCGTTTTTCTTCAATTGTTGTCATTGAAACTCGCTAGCTCAGACTACAGTACTGCTAACGACATAGCGATGATGCTAAATGAATGCTAACAACATAGCGATGATGCTAGGTCGGTGCTAGCGAGCTAATTAGCATGCGAAAGAATCGCGAAAACGCCTTGTTTATCGTTGTTTGTCACACTTCGAGCTGCATTTATGTCTTTGTTTAGTACCAGATGATTTGTGTTGTATTTATGTACACGAGGTTAGTGTTTAAATCTGTTCATTTCAGTTTCACTCTACATTTCATTGAGCTGATGTCACAGTTGTTCACTGTATGTGTACACATTGAAGAGATATGTCAGATCGTTTTAAAGTGCTATTTTCTTTGTCCAATTGTAATGGTCAGACAGTTTAAAATTATGCTAAATGCAACGTTTATTTGTGCCTCAACAAAAACAACTGATGAAAAGTGGCTTTAACGAGCCTCGAACCTCTCTTTTTTGATGTAATACATTTTTCTACTTGTTTAAGTACAGTACTTTTGGATCTAGACAATGTAAAATGTAATGTAGACAAGAAAAAAATTCTATGTCCCTTCATTGCGTTCTATTGAATACAATTAAAGTTTTGCAAAAATGATGGTGGATTTTGGGTAGGACTGAGGCTTTACTTAATTTGGGTACTGTTATTATTAATTGCATTTCCAATTTTAATCGGATGCATTTAACCAAATCACATGGAAATAATAGGAGTCCAACACAAACTCAGAACAAACACATTCAATAAAATACATTCCTCACAAAAAAATTGAATTCACATAACTTGTAAAGGTCTTTGAAAAACAAACAAAAAAAAGCTATGATGGCCAGTCCCTCCCACACCCTCCAGCCCGCCCTGACAGCACTTGGTAGCTCCTTCAGCCAGAGACTGTTACACCCGCGCTGCAAGAAGGAGAGATACCGACGCTCGTTCCTACCGACTGCTGTCAGGCTGATGAATAAAAAATAACAATCATAATAATAATAATAATTAAATGATGTGAAGGAAAATTGTAAATAGTACTGCGATTTATCCATTTAAGATAAGATAAGATACCCTTTATTCGTCCCACACTGGGGAAATTTACAGCCTCCAGCAGCAAGAATGTATGTAGAAAGAAGAAAGAGAAAAAAAACAACAAACATCTTTCAATTAAATGCAATATGAACACAAAATAATAATTTTTATCCATTTGTGTTCATATTGTATTTAATTGAAAGATGTTTTTTTTTTTTCTCTTTTTCCTTTCTTCTTTCTACATACATTCTTGCTGCTGGAGGCTGTAAATTTCCCCATTGTGGGACGAATAATGGATATCTTATCTTAAATAACTATTTCTCAAGGTGGCTCTTCAAAGAGCAGCAAGGGGATTTGTCATTTATAATTTTGGTCCAGTACCAAATTTCGACACTAGTTGAAGTAGAGAGCAAAAAGTGTGAAATTGTTGCAGTACCAAATTTTGACACGAGCTGCAGTAGAGAGCAAAAAGTGTGAAGTTGGTGCAGTACTGAATTTCGACAGAAGCTGCAGTAGAGAGCAAAAAGGGTGTGAATTCCCGGCGAAAAATTCTCAACATGGACCCATTCTGGGGACCTTTGGGGAAAAGCACAGGGTACCCGTTTTGGACACTTTGGAGTTGATTTAGAGGGTGTCAAAGTGAGGACCGGCCAAAATGTCCTCACTTCGTCAAAATGTCCTCACTCCGTTGGTTAAAAACTCACGCCGGTCCTCACAATGTAGTGAGTACAAGAACACACACACACACACACACACACACACACACACACACAGCTCTAAACCTTTCATTGTCTATCTCAATCGGTGGTTATACTTTCACAATAACCTTTTTTTCTCTCCATGGTTATTAATGCCTTAAGGGGAGCAAAAAAAAGTGTTTAAAATTCATCAATTCTGCAAACGGTTGCTATGGAGATGACCGCCTTGGTCAACCTGGGATCATTTTGCTTGTTTGTGCATCACTGACTCCATCTCATCCGATTGGGTACAACACACATTTGTGCAGCAAAGAAATGATTCCCCCGACCCGAATGGAGAATCATCACATCCACTCTCACATCCAGCCTTCACATCAAGCAGGGGGCCTGCCAGTGGATCAAGGGTGATGACTCCTTAATCACAGCCGGTACAGCTCGTTGGGAGGAACACGTGATTGACGGTGATAGTTGATCCAACGCAAATGCTGACCATCTGGCCAGGTCAAACATTAAGAGGAACAGGATGTTTTATAAGCCCCAGCGCATGCTTAAGTTTTGTAAACCGTGAAAGCTTTTGGTGTAAGGAAATATCAAAGTTATGGGTAAATTAGGTATTAATAGCATTGGCCGTATTGGATCCAGTTTGTTTATTTTCACTAGCCGTCATGGTTTGCGATGGACAATTTTGTTTACAACTTTGTTAGATGACTTGCCAGAAAGCTACATGTGTTCGAGGAAACACGAAAAGCCCCGGACTACTCTCCTCTTGAAGAGTGGCCATTTTTGAATGATGTTTCATAAACAAAATATTATTTTCTTTTATGGTATCTGTACCGCATCTAACGGGTCATTGATTTGTTTGATGTTCTTTGCTCATTGGAATTGAGCTAGATATTCTGAAATTCATCCCAAAATGGATTTCCACCTTTAAATGCTGTGCTGGGTAAAGTAAATGTTGTGGAAAACCAAACATTTGAAACAATTAGGGGAAATCAATAAATGCCTTGCGACTGTATGTCGGTCTTTGAACCAAATTTCACTTTTGAGACTTTCAGACATTAAATCCTTTACAATCTGGAAAGTGTTTCAGTATACAAAAACAAACGGAAAAAAAAGGTACCGTATGTAAAGGATACTATTCTTAGGGCGTACAGTTCAAATTCTGCATGAAGGAATTATCCAACTTCAATCATCTTAAAATGCATGCTGTAACATATTTTGCATTGTCTTAAAACAATGTGAGCTATTGTTCTTCTCATCATCTACATTCTTTTGCATGAATACTTGCCCAAGATATTATATTTCTCCATATGCTTGTAAACCAGAAAAAAAACATTTCAACTGTACAGTATGCATATAGGCCTCAGAGAATTGCATGCATATGTACTGTATATACTGTATATATCTTTTTCTATATCTTTGATTATACATCTAAAAATGAAAACCATTTGTGATCAGAGCTACAAGCGGTTTCGTCGTTGACGTGCTCTCTGTGTGAGCATTAGCACATGGACAACAGTTTTGTCTGAAGATCAATCTTTCCGACATCTGGTAAACATCAGATGACTAAACATGCCACAATACATCTAAAACTGTGAGACAACTAAAGAAAAATAATCTAAAGCATCCGCAATCATTCCAGGAGCTGTAAATTGTACCAATGTTTTCTGCCTAGTTGAACATTTGAGCAGAATGTTGTTAGAGTAAACCTCTTTGGTATGTACGGTAATGAGTGATTTGAACTTTCTGAATTTGTTTCTTGCCGTGACCTTTTATTTTGCTAAATGCTCCGCACATCTATTGCACCCTTCCTGTCGACCATTTACAACCAGTGATGACGGAGTTTGGTACACAAACAGACATTTGTTTCGGCTTTCACGCCCCCCCCCCCCCCCCCCCTGTGTACTAATCATTTTGAATGGTTTAGACCACTGGTGTCAAAGTCAAGGATCTGGCCCATCACATCATTTTATGTGGCCCGCGAAAAGAAAGTCAAATATGGCAACTTCCATGATGCTTGCTAAAATATGTTCCAAAATTTCAGATTTTCATATGCAATAAATAAGTGAGACATTGTAAGCAGTTTCTTGTTGCCAAACACTTCATTACATTAACTTAAACCAGGGGTGCCCACACTTTTTGGACCGAAGATCTACTTTTCGATCAATTAACCTCCCGGGATCTACCCTTACCGGCTCACGCGCACACAAACACACACACACACACACACGCCATGATGAAAAACAGCCTGAAACTAGCTCACACGTACCGTTTTAAAGTGCTTCCCTCGGCCCTCTAGTTTCCTATTCTTTGACCGTGCCCTCGGTGAATTGTACATGAAGCAAACTCTGAATGAGAATAATGACTATAAAAGATAGAGCGCAATAGCTCTGATCAAAAGCTGCAATTGCAGACTGCTGAGCGCGAACAACTTCCCGTGACGTAATCACGCGCCATCGTAAATTCAAGATTTACCTGCTTTATTTTATTTTTTTAATATTATTTTTTGAAAATAAGACTGATGGGATGATTAGGGTGCATCGTACATTAACACAAAAAAATATATTAGTGACATGTACAAAGACACAAATCGTTGTTTGTTTTTTGTTTTTGGTTGTCTTGGATCTACTGGTAGATCAGGATCGACCTAATGGGCACCCCTGACTTATACAATAGTTGAATAAACTGTTATTCTTGACTTCTTTATATGATTTCGGTCATAATGGCCGTTACCAAGGGAAATGGTAACTAAAGGGTGGCCCGTGACAAAAATGGGTTTGACATCCCTGATTTAGATCTTCCGCATCGGTGTGATGGATAAGGCTCCACGGCCATGTAGTGGATCGTTCCGGTGTCATTTTGCACTTCATCTTTCTGAGTATTAAATCTGTTGGACCTGACTCGTTGATTTCTGCATCGCACGTTCCTGCTGGAAGACCACCTGGTCTGGTCCATCCGTTTCTATAGAGTCAGCTGCTGTTTATCCCAGCTGACTTTAAGCGGGAGGCAGGGTGAGTACTCAAGCCACATTAGGGCATTTCGTTACATCGATCCATCCATCCATTTTTGATTCCACTTATCGTCACAAAGGTACAATAAATACAGTGGTGTTGTTTTTTTTAAGTCTTTTTTCTCTGGGCTGTGGGCAAGGTCTGTGAAAAAACTGCCAGGAGATGTGACACAAAATACATTATTCAAATTCAAATTATGGGTTTTCTCATTTCAAGTAATCCCTCTGGAGTCTAATACATTTTCCCAGCCTTCTGTGCCACACGGTCATACGCTCGCAGGAGGATTCTTCCAGGATACTCCACATCTCTATCATCACTGCCATCTTGATGTCATCCATGTTTCCAAAACAGGGTACCTTGATGATCCCCTTGGGCTTGGGAAATAGTTGGGGGGAGGGAAAATAACGCAGAACCAGGTTGGACATGTCGGAAGGCCGCTCCAAGATGGAGATGTCCTTGTCACCCAGGAACTGTCGGATGCTCATGGCATTGTGAGCGGGCGTGTTGTCAGGGTCAAGTAGCCATGAATCTCAGCTCCTCTCACGCACTGAATGACGAAAATGCCACGGTATATCGTTGTTGATGTGCTGGTTGGCCCACATTGAGGGGGTAATCTCATAGTTTGGTTTCGAAATTCAGTCAATCATTTCTGACACACCTCATAAACTGTATACAGTTGATACCATGTAAAGAGTCGAGAGGTCAAACTGTTTATATGTTTGTATATGAATGGATTGACAGATGACTACATGAAGTGCTGACAGGAAGACGGAAATGTCTTCTCATGTCATGTGTAGAGTATGTGTGAATGAGCAGATGTACAACAAACGTGATGTGATCATTATGTAATCCACAGAAATATGCACAGCTGCATTTGGTTAATGACATGAAAAAAATAAACTGAAAGAAAGCAGCTGAGTTCAAAAGTCAACTAAGGATGTTTCTTTATCCTGTAGTGATTTGCCATCCAAAATGTCAACAAGTTTTTGTTGAGACGTGAAGCAGTCGTGGTTGTCAAGTGCCTGGGGCCAACAAAATTTGTGGACCATGGATCAGTAGCGTAACTGGGTCCTCCTGTCAAGTTTTTACCTTTTTTTTTCCCTTGTGGCAATTATATTTCTTTTTGACAAGCCATGTTTCGCATATGTGTAGAATACACATCATGTACTGTTAATGTGGAATAATCTATTTAACTATGACTACTGTACATGAAAGGCATTCTGTATTCTATAGACATTTAACTACAATGTTTTTCATTCACTTTTTATTGTGCGAGTTTCAACACAACATAAACTCAACATAAATTACAAATGACACATCTTAAATACTAACATTTACCGGTAAAAATTTTGTTTCAAGCGGTATCGCAAGGATTATCAGTGAATTTCACACACTGCGCGTGTTCATGGCTATCGACAAAACAGTTCGGACTTGAACTGAATTTGCTTGCCTGACAGTGTTCATTCCGTTCCCAGTTCAAAGACAGAATAAACATGAGCATGAACCATGTATTTGTATTTGTGATCTCTCTGCGACTGACTGGCAATCAGGACAGGATTGGTCCCCTCTGGCACACAAGGTTTATTGGGGAGAAGGGAGATATGCAGGGTTCATATTTAAGACTTTTTGGGTGGTGGCCCAGTCAAAACTGATTCTGCCCTCTTATGTTCATAATACAATGCTTTAAGCTTGATTGATTACTTCATATTTAGCGTCTCACAGTTGCATCCATGGCTCTGACTTTATGCTAACTTCACTGAAATCAAGGCATTGCATTGACACGCATTAATATAACTGCTCCATAGAATACGCTAAGTCAATTACATCCATCTATCCATCCATTTTCCAATCCGTGTATCCTCACAAGTGTCGCGGGGGAGCTGGAGCCTATATGAGCTGTCTTCAGGCAGTAGGCAGGGTACACTCTGAGCTGGTTGCCAGCCAATCGCAGTGGCACATGTAGACAAACAACCATTCGCCTTCATAATCCCACCTAAAGACAGTTTTGAGTGTTCCATTAAACCTGCCATGCATGTTTTGGGAAAGTGGAGGAAACCGGAGTACCGTGAGAAAAACACATGCAGGCCCAGGGAGAACATGCAAACTCCACACAGGGAGGCCGGAGCTGGAATTGAACCCATTACCTCTGCACTGTGCGGTTGACGTGCTAACCACTGGACCATCCTTTTATATAAATATAAATATAAATGGTTGGTATGTCAGAACCTGCAGTCTTGTGCCACTTTTCTGCCAACCAGGAGCTGATGTTTGGCTCCTCTGGTATCTCTACCAATGCCCTTCTGTGCTTCGCTCATGTATTGATCCATGTGTCCACTTATCTTAGCCGCAATGATGCCTGACATGAGCTTCCATGTTGTGGAGAGACAGGTTATTGGCCGATAGTTGGATGGGACTGCACCCTTCAAGGGATCCTTCATGATCAGGATCGTTCGCCCTTCCGTTAGCCATCTTGGGTGACTCCCATCCCTCAGCAGCTGGTTCATTTGTGTTGCTAGGCGCTCATGGAGTGCTGTGAGTTTCTTTAGCCAGTTGGTGTGGACCATGTCCGGGCCTGGTGCTGTCCAGTTCTTCATATCTGAGACTCTTTCCTGTATGTCTGCCATTGTCTTCCTTTGGCCACCTTATCATTCCTGCAGGGTATCTGATCACTGGCAGGGCAAAGCTGTTTATTGCCTGGGTCTTATTCTTGCCATTTAGCTGGCTTCTTAGGACTTGCCTCACTCGATGGAGGTATTTGGCCGTAGCCGCTTTCCTTGTTGCCAGTTCGAGGTTGCCATTGGCTTGTGGTATACCGAGGTACTTGTAGCTGTCCTCAATGTCTGCTATTGTTCCTTCAGGGAGTGAGACCTCTTCAGTGTGGACTACCTTTCCTCTCTTAGTCACCATCCAACTACATTTCTCAAGCCCGAGTATATATATATATATATAAAATCATTACCGTGTATATACTGTATATATATACACATACTGATACACCAGGTATATATATATTAGAGCTGTCAAACGATTAAAATATTTAATTCAATTAAAAATGCAACTGTCATAATTAACTTAAATGAACTAAAAAATTCATCGTGATTACTCACACATTTTTTATCGTTTCTGAATTTCCTTTTACATTTTTTGTCCTATTTTTCCCCCATTGTAATGCTCTCATCAACATGAATCATGAATCAGTTTTCTAAGATAAGATAAGATATCCTTTATTCGTCCCACACTGGGGAAATTTACAGCCTCCAGCAGCAAGAATGTATGTAGAACGAAGAAAGAAGAAAGAGAAAAAAACAACAAACATCTTTGAATTAAATGCAATATGAACACAAAATGGATAAATCGCAGTACTATTTACAATTTTCCTTCACATCATTTAATTATTATTATTATTATGATTGTTATTTTTTATTCATCAGCCTGACAGCAGTCGGTAGGAACGAGCGTCGGTATCTCTCCTTCTTGCGGAGCGGGTGTAACAGTCTCTGGCTGAAGGAGCTACCAAGTGCTGTCAGGGCGGGCTGGAGGGGGTGGGAGGGACTGGCCATCATAGCTTTTAGCTTAGTTAGCATCCTTCTGTTGCCCACCTCCTCCAGAGTGTCAAGGGAGCAACCCAGGACAGAACTGGCCTTCCTGACCAGTCGCTCCAGTCTCTTTCTGTCCCGGGCTGAGATGCTGCCTGACCAGCAGACAATGCCATAATGGATGGCCGAGGCCACCACCGAGTTATAGAACATCTTAAGGAGTGACCCCCGAACCCCAAAAGACCTCAGTTTCCTGAGTAGGAAGAGTCGGCTCTGTCCTTTCCTAATCAGGGTGTCCGTGTTTGTAGACCAGTCCAGTTTGTCGTTCAGAAGAACACCAAGGTACTTGTAGGAGGTCACCCTCTCTATGTCCATACCCTGGATGTTCATCGGTGCTGGTGAGGACTTTTTCCCGCAGAAATCCACAACCAACTCCTTAGTTTTCCTAGGGTTGATCTGGAGGAGATTCTGCTGGCACCAGTCCACAAAGTCCTTTGTCAGTCCCCTGTACTCCCGATCGTCCCCTTCTGTAATGAGGCCAACAATCGCAGAGTCATCGGAGAACTTCTGAAGGTGGCAGTTTGGAGTGACGTGTCTTCTATGTGCCAAATGCAAATATTTACTGAAATAACAATTTCGATTTTCAATTTTACATGAACATTTTTCACTTGGAGCAGTTATTCACACATAATCTCTCACACAATATTACTCTCCATCAACAACAGTGAAAACAATATTTTGTCACAGAACAGCTGCTTTAACAGCTTTTTTTTATAAAATCAAAACAGAGCAATATAACATTATAAAGTGAACATCTAAGGTAAACTAGTACTCAGCCTATAGTGCATTTAAACCATCGTTGCATACTTTGTTTTTCTCAAGTTTACTTTGAACACAGCAGTCTGTTTCTGTATGTTTGTTGAAGAATAACGAGACACCAGACACCAGTGTTCATTATGTGCCGTTGTATTCAAAACTGCCCGCCGTACAAAAAAGCGCACATACTTCCCCCGTGCTGCTGGGGCAAACCATTCTGAAAGGGGGGTGGGGGGATCACTCCCCCTAACACATCAGGCATTGTTTATTGTGTTGGTCCTTCTTGTGCGGAAGTCTCTCTACGGTTTTTAAGTAGACTCATTTCGAATGACTACACTTGGTTCGATGACAACACTGGAGACGTTTTATTTTCGCTAGGTCGCTACCACTGTCAGACAAACAGAGAAGCTCCACCCGCTCTATTTATATGGACGCAGAACACTGTAACCTTCCACACAAAATAGTTCCAAACAAGTAACAATCGTGTCAGTGGCATACATCGTATACCTGTATGATACAGAGAGAGAGAAGAACAGATAACTTTGGTCTTGTCAGTGGAGCAATCAGGCAACTTTTTAAAAGTAAACTTTCCATTCATAAACTCTTTTAAGTATCCGTTTTGGGTGTCTCGTGCTGCCGTGGCTGGCAAAACAGACATGGGCGTGGACTTCTGCAGCGCGCTTGTTGTTTTGTTCTGGTGTATTTATAGAGCAACGGGTAAAGTATGAGCCTTAATGGAGACTTCTTCTTACTTTTTCTTTTCTGATTGATATAAAAATGATTTAGTAGATCTAAACACATAACTGGGTAGGACTACATAAGTTTTTTACTTCATCCTACTCCCTTGAACATAATAACTGTGTTGAATGAAGACTGATTTCTTTCTTTTTACTTCTTTATCTACCTTATTCAAACTAAGTCAAATTATTACTGTATATGTTTATGTTCAATAAACAAACAAACGTAACATCCGCTTGTGACGTGTGCCGCGTTAATCTCGCGAGAAAAATTGTAATCACGTTAAAATTCATTTAAATAAATGCCAATAAAAACGCGCCAAACTGACAGCTCTAATATATATATATATATATATATATATATATATATATATATATATATATCGTTTTTTTTTACAAAAGCATATTGAGTCTTCAGTACAAATTCAGGTTAGGTCCCAGTTGTAGAAAAGGTTCTCCATTGCAAACCGCAGACCGCACATTGTGAAATAGTGCGCCCCAATATTAAATGTCTCTTGTTGTAAATAGCTGCTGTAACGCAATTAATACTGAGATTCTAAACCTCTTGAAAAGCCTTTTATTAAGGGTACCTTAAAATCCTCAGCACAAAGTCACGTGTCGAAAGGGTTAAACGCTGTTCTTATGTCACAATTTTCTTAGTTCCTTTGCAGTTTTGCACATCATGATATCAGCATATGGTGCTGGATTACCTTTGAGTCATGCTCCTAAACACACTTTGATGCCTGAGCATTTTTGCTGTTCGCATATTTCCACTGTTTGACCATGCTGCTCGAGGCTTGCGTCATGGCTTCCATCCTGCAACCCTTGACGCGTTCTCATTTTTCAAAAACACATTTAGACACAGAGCACTTAATCCTTTCTGGGTTCCCAGATGTGTCAGATGTGCTGCTGAGTGGCGGTGCACAAGGATCTCAAGGAGCGCGATTTTGCAGGGAGGGAAGAGAGGACTCTTTTTTAGGTTAGCGAGAGGGAAATGTGTGAACAGTAAAACATTTCACCTTCCTCCAGGCTGACTCAGGGCACTTGTATCTGCTGGAAGGGAGACATGAGGGAGGCCAATCGACTGACCCGTGACACTCACCTAAATCACGCTCCTCAAGTTACGCAGACTGAAACTGAGAAAAACACTCAACACATTTTATCTCTGTGATTAGTGTCCGTGTTTGAAATGTTGCATATGTTTTACAACTTAAATTCCAATGAAGTTGGGCCGCTGTGTTAAAAAAAAATCCAATGATTTGCAAATCATGTTCAACCTCTATTTAATTGAATACACCGCAAAGACACGATATTTAATGTTCAAATTGATAACCTTTATTTTTTTCATAAATAATCATTCATTTAGAATATTATGGCTCCAATATGGTTTTAAAAAAGGCTGAGAAAGTTGAGGAATTCTCATCTCACAACCGTTTGTAACACGGTGGGGTAGGGGGTTGAAACAGCTTCTAACTGCCTAAGTGGAGCTTTGAGAGTAGGAAAAAGAATGGGGTCACCAACGTGGTGCCCGTCGGAATGAGTCGCTGATGGGGTCGTGGTACACTCACCTGACTGGTACGCTGACGGCGTGGGATTGGTTCCCACTTAATGATGGTATCGGTGTGGGTGTGGATGTTCGTTTGTCACTATATGTGCTCCTGCGACTGGCGACAAGTTCAAGGTGTAGTCTTGCCTTTTGCCCGAAGTCAAGAGGATAGGCTCCAGCAACTCCCCGCGACACCTTTCAGAATAAGAGGTGTTGAAAATGGATTGACGGATGAATGCTTAGCAATGTTTGTCTGTGAAATAAACCATTCATTCCACACTATTAAAAATGGAGGTGTTAAAAGAACAACTATAGTGCTCACAATCTACATCTACTGCCTTTTGTGGCCCAAAATTGCTGGATAAGTAATCACAGTTTCATAACCCAGAGAAATAGCATGTTTACATTTCTTATATTATATATGTACCGGTATATATACTGTATATAAATATATACAGTATATGTGTGTTATTCATGCCATGAGAGTTCAGCACTTGAACCCGATCACATTGTTGCAGAGAGGATGAAATTAGAAACCTGCCATTTACCCTTAAGTAACCTTTATAAAATAAAGGAAATTATTGTCCATGCTTGTTGCGTCTCTGTCTTGATGGGAGCTTATTTGGTTATACAAAGTCACATGGGCTCTCCTGTCACGTTTTTTTTAAAGCACGTGACAAAGCTCATTTTGCTGCAGTGCTCCTACTTCAAGAAACGCAACTCACAAAAAAAGTTACCTTTCCAGTTAAGTTTGTGATTATGTGTCTGACTTAATGTCCAATTGTTTGTTATTTTCAGTTTGGGAGCTTTGGTTTTGTTTAGGTACGGTATATTTAGCCAACCCTCATTCTGGGCTCAGTGCCCGCTTAGCAGGCAGTCTCTAATTAGCTGTGCAGAAATACATATTTAGACAGTGTGGCTTTGGAGTACTGCTGTATTTAAGTCATGAGGGAGAACAATGGCGGGCCCTCACATCACTGCTTTCAACGTGATGTCCCTGCTCAAACTCAGCCATTATTTAACAGCCTTCTTTATGCAATTAGATAAAGCTGCATTTTACTCATTGTTTGGTTTTCCCGTTTGTGTGTGTGTGTGTGTGTTCACCTTACAAAGTTTAGCGCATTCATAATGACGGTATTAGTGAGGAACTTTGTGGTTCCTTGTAAATCTAGACAATTTTTGTGTCCCCCCCCCCCCCCCCCAATCATGGTCAACTTGGATGACTTGACCAATAATAGACGTTGTGAGAGGTAGTCTTTAGATCTCCCTGCACAAGTACTATTCAGACATGCCGCTTGGAGTTTATAACTTCTGTTAAAAAGAGACACTTGAGGAGGAAGCCAGGGTGCGACTGGCAGACATTTCTTGCCACTTCCCACTGAGACAGCTTTAAATGTTTTAACTAAACACAGCCTCGTCACAGTCGCATATTTGCTGAGCGCAAATGAAAGCAAGGAGCTTTCATTGTCCTGGTCGCTAGGGTACGTGTCCCAGTATTAGGCACGGACTTGACAATTGGACTGGCCGGTACACCCGGATAGAGTGGGAAAAATAAATGAAAATGCTGCGCAATTAAAATATCACATCAACCGCCTGTAGTGTTTCCCTCAAAGCATTATTTTGCAACATGCTCGTGATGGATTGGCTCTGTGTCGAGCCGGGCTGTCAGACGGGCGCCAGCTCCGACAGATGGCTTGCATGACAAGCAGTTTAAAATATGTTAGCACATTAAAATGAAGTAAACGTATCTATGAGCGCACGCAAAACAAATTACCAGTAAAAATTTTTTTTTTAAATTAAAAGCAAGAGAATGGAGGAACGAATGAAGAAATGGTGCAAAGTGTTTTATTTGTTGCTTGAATCATGCTGCCAGTTTGTTACATTAAACATCAGACCCATAATTGAGATGAAACGGGATATACAATATCTGTTTGAATGTGTTGACATTATTGACATTATACTATTATTAGACATGCTTGCGATTGGCCGGCAACCAGTTCAGGGTGTCCCCCCTGCTGCTCAAAGACAGCTGGGATAGGCTCCAGCTCGCCCCGCGGTCCTTGTGAGGACAAGCGGATCAGAAAATGGATGGATGGATTTTAGACATGCTGTAAGACGTTCGTCTTATTCTGACAATTAGAATTTCCCCTTTACAGAGTATTGCATTTGCTGTCAAATGCTAAAATTGAAACCAACCGCATTTTCTTGCTTCAGCTTGGTGTGTCCAAACTGGTCCTATTTTATGTTTGGGATGGAAAGCTATCATCTCCTGGAATTTTCTGGCAAAGGCTAAATGTTAACCTGAGGAATTCGTGTTCCTGCAAATGTGTTCTGTATTCCAGACAGATCTCAGTATTTTAATTCGCAAACACACTTTGCGTGATTAGATTAAAACAAGCTGACCAAATAAAATTTGTTTTTTTTCAATAAACAACAATGAATGGGTGGGTGGTGATGTTTTTTTTACAGGGTCCAGAATCATTGGCAGCACCCTTGGATTTTATTTGTAGGATTATATTTCTGTCCGTTAATCCATAACCACATTTGTGGGGTCAAGGACAGAGATGTTTTATGTGATTAAGGTCAGGGCTACTCAATTTGTTCCACTATCAAGGGCATCCAACCCTGAAGCTTCTTTCGTGTATTTGGGTGCAGTCATGCTGGAGCACATTGAATGGTCTTGCCCAATGCCCACCTTATGAAATAACTAATTGATTAACAGATGTATCTGTGCTCTGGAGTCGAGAAACAAACAATTTCCCAAATTCCACAACTTTGTGATTATATTGTTCCAACAAACTGGGTTGTAAATGCAATTGGCGCTAAGTAGGACAATCATTGGAACATGTAAATACAAACAAGCAAGCAAGCAAATAAACAAACAAAAAAAGGAGACTGAGTTCGAGCTCTTGCTTCAATGCAGCGTTATTTCGCTGGATTCTTTTATTAGAATACCTGATGCTCAGTCAAATGTTAGTATTTGAATCCTGCAAATTTGGGACAAATAATGATCCTCTTCATCGTGACTCGAAACCACTTAAACAATAACTTGAGGATGTATTCGTATCTGTATAGCAACAAAATGATGTGAATGTATCGTAAACTTCCCAAAAGACTGTCTGAGCTGTCAATCTGCCTCAACTACCGGTAAATGATTTATTTGCCCATGTTGACAAATGATTTATCTGTGGCGACCTGCTCTTCTGACATCCTTCCATATGAGCCATCTCTCAGCAGAAGGCAGTCAGCCCAGATGTCTTGAGGCAAACATTGGGTAATTAGGCCAGATCTTTCTCTGATCTTTCAAAGACAGCTCCCTCTTCACGGGCCCGGCCACTCACCAGACAAACCTCCAAGGAAAATATTTAGGGAAATAGCAATGAACCCTGTATTCTAAACACAAATACACACTTGCATTTGCCGTTCTACAGTTGTGAGAACATGACACTGGTCACCCCCAGATCACATACTTATGTATTGTGTTAACTATAAAATGACAAACAAAAAAAACATCCTGACCCTGCAAAATCTTTCTGGCTTTTCCAAACAATTCATCCAGTTTCTTTTGGTTATCCAGGGATGGATGGTGGAGGCATCAGCTGGAACATGAAAGCCCAGACATCCCTCTCCTCAGGCATTTTATCCAACTCTTCTGGGGTTTATCCTTAGGCCTTTCCAGGCTAGCCGGAAGACATAGTCTCTCCAGCATGTCCTGGGTCGTCCCTATGGCCTCTTCCCGGGGAACACCTCACCAGGGAGGCATTCAATAGGCATCCTGAACAGATGCCCAACTCGGCTCATTAGTCTCCTTTCAAGGAGCAGTGACTCGACTCCAATCTTCTCCTGGATGACCAAATTTCTCACTCTAAGGGACACACCGAGGAGCAAACTTAACCAAGACCGGTGGTCATGGTACTCCTAAAGTCCACAACTATCTCCTGAGCTTTGCTCGTGCTGAGGACTAGATGGTTCCGACTGCACCGGTCCACAAAGTTGTCCACCAGCTCTCTGTGCTCTCTCTTTGCTCTCTCTCTCTCTCTCTATCTCTCTCTGTTTCTCTGTCTGTCTCTCTCTCTCTCTTTCTCTCTCTCTCTCTCTCTCTTTGTCTCCCCCTCTCTCTCTGCCGATTTCCTGTCCACCCCTAATACACATCACCAGCACAAAGTCGCCCAAAAGCTTCTGTTGATGGCAAGATCCGGTGTCTGTACAAGGTGAACAGGAAATGGCGGGAGAACAGTCGCTTGTGGTGCACCGACATCGCTGATCACAATATGTGGCTGGTTGCTGCCAAGTGCAAAAACGGGGGCATCTGCTATTTTGCAGAATGTGTTTCATTCCACGCCACGTCTTTGATGCCATTTAAATTTGGTTAGTAGAGTACCAGGCCGCCCCGAATCTCCCCTTGATTTTACACCTCATCAACTGCTCCCGATCCTCAGATGTGAAGGCCCTTTTCTTTTAATTGAGGAGGACTGCATTCAGTTAGTGAATCTGTGAGGTCGTCAATGTTGTCCCCATCTGGATCACAAAGCACAATCCAATCTTTCTTTTGACAGCAGCACTGCAGTTCATCTCCGGCTTCCTGATGACCTTTGTCTTCGTAGGAAGACTTTGAACTGCAGGAACATTCTAAGATGTTCTCAACACCCGATTGTGATCTGATGAGCCGACTGGAGGCAGGGGTTGCATCATTTATGTTACCATACAACAGGTCCAATGTCTTCTCATCCTTCATTGTGCAGAAAACAAACTGGCGAGCTATGCGGAGAGCTAACAGTTCAATGTGTGCTGTGCAAAGACACTTTTTTTGCAGTAAAAAGAATTTGGATTGCTACAACTTTAATTCACAAAAATTGCAATCCCGCATTCTTTCTTCTTACCGCTCAGAGCCAAATCTCTGCCACTGACCTGAATCCAGGTAGAGATGCAATGACATCAGTGAAATGCAAATCTACGTGTAAGCAGGTCTCCGTCAAGCATAAGATGCTGAATTCTCGATATATGGGTTGCGGTCTCATCAGTGTGATAAAATTGTCCATTTTATGAGCCAACGACCTTATGGTCCTCATGATGATAGCCGCAGCAGAGGGCGTTCTCCTTTTCCTTGCTTGCACTTTTGTACTCCTTCAAAGCTCCGTGGGGATCCCCAGGGCGCCTGACACTCATGTGTGGAGGCTTTGAGAGCCAACAACTCATTGTGTGTGTCACAGAGGATTGGAGTAGTGATGCGTTGCGTAAATGTGGTCCAGAAGTGCAGAAAAAGCTGTTTGAAAATATTTCCCAGTCGACCCCTAAGAGCCCTCTCAGAGAGGTTTGTCTGTAAGGCATCTATTTACAAACACAAAACATTTTTAAAAAATCATGAAAGGGTGCTGCTGTGAAGAGCATCACCATCTCTCTCTCTCACACACACACACACACACACACACACAGAGTTGGGAAAAATGGTTGTTTACGAAAGGAAAATAATAATAAAAGAAAAAAAGTCTAATAATATTAACAATAATTTGGTGTCCAACAGAAAGACCTGCTGCCGCCAATTATTATTGCTTTCGTCATCTAAATATTGGACGAAATATCTTTGTCGACGGAACCTTATCAACCTCTGAAAATACCAGAAAGATTTTGTTGGATTCACCTGGCGCTTTAAGAGGGCCGGGGCTGCCACTGACAGGCGACCGTTCGCGCGAGGTATAAAAAGCAGAATCGCATTATGTTGCGTTAGTGAATACACTCGCTCGTCGTCGGCAAGGGTATCTGTTGTCCGGCGTTTGGACAACAGATACGGGAACAAAGCAAGGATTGTCCAAACAATAGCAAATGAGGTTCAAGGCCTAGCCCCATTAAAGGGGAATCACCCGAGAAAAGCGATAGAGCTAATCCAAACAGTGGAAAGGGCTTTAAGCAATCTTCTTATCCTGGGTGAAGAGGATGTGATGAAGAACCGACTCGTGGCACAGTCACCTGAGACAAAGTTACCAAACTTTCTAAAGGAGAAATGGGTAGCTTACAAAAATGAGCCAATGAATGGCTTTGCCCTGTAGAACCACTTTGACTGCCTTCTCCAATTTCTAAAGAGACAGGAGGTCATTCTTGAGGAGCTGGACCAGCTGGAAACAAGTCTTGTAAAGGCTCCATCTGAGAAACGTCCGATAGACACAATCGAGAAAAGAGCTAAGAAGGCTTTCTCCAGAGTCACTGCAGGTCAACGAGGTTCTGCGGGAAGGCTGCAAACCGCATGCTCTGCCTGTGGTGATGAAACGCACACTGGAAGGCTTTTTGCATGCAAAATATTCAGGGATATGGACCTGGCAAGAAGAAAGTCTCACCTAAGGACCCATGGGATATGCAATCGATGCTTAAGCATCCATCCGAAGAATGGCTTTTGCAAACCGGGGTTCCTCTGCAGTAAAGCAGACTGCCGTCAAGAAGAGGCTCACCACTACCTGCTGTGCCCCAGGTTCGCCACCCGAAAAGACGGTGGCAGTAAAGACCCAGTGAAGGTGGCAAAAAAACCTCTTGGCCTAACAAGCCAGCAGGAAGAGTTTCTTGCTACACTATCCCCAGAGCAGAGGACAGAGTACAAGAAAGTCTTCTCAAACAAAACCACCGCAGCAATTTGCACCAGTACTGGAAGTGTACCAAAAGAATATCCAGTGCTAATGATGCTCCTCAAGGTTACGAGCAATTCTGGCCATCTGATTGGTACATTGATTGACCTTGCTTCAGATACCAATTACATCACAAACACTGGAGCCAAGCGTTTAGGACTATGTGGTGAGGACATCAAACTGATTGTGCATGGAGTTGGCGGGATGAGGAAAACTGTCATGACCAGGAGATATACCCTTCGGTTGAGGGTAGAGACTCCTGAGGGAACAGTGGGAGTGCACAAGATTGTCTGCTATGGCCTGGAATGCATCGCAGAGGTCAGCCAGAAAGCAACACCATACCAGCTTCAAGGCTTCTTCCCTGGGGTTGCTGCTGAGGACTTGGTCCGGCCCACCAAAATCTATCTCCTCATTAGTCACAGGGAAGGTCGCCTGGTCTCACAACCAGTTCAGAGAAACGGGGACCTGATTCTCTGGGATGGCCCACTTGGAAAGACAGTTGGCGGGACCCACCCTGACCTCGTGGAGAGGGTGGAACTAACCTTCCGCCAATCCGACACTCATTTCGCAAGGTCCATGAGAACTGCCTGAAAAGTGTATGAGGAGGTTCTTGTGGACTCAAGTGATTCAAACCCTCTGTTGACAAAGGACGAAAAAGTCATTAGTAACACCACTATAGCTAACACCCTGGGTGATGTATAAAAGATGTACAACTCAGTTTGGCTTGAAGACAAAGAAGTCCACTTACATCGATTTCTGTGGAGGAATGACCCCCAGAACGAAATAGAAACGTTTGCAGTCGTCCGAGTGAATATTGGTGATAAGCCAGCAGGCTGTATAGCCCAAGTCGCAATGCGACAGACAGCTCAACTTCCACAGTTCTCATCAATGCTCAAAGAACGCAGAGTCATTGAAGAGGACTGTTACGTTGATGACATCCTGACATCAGACAACAAAATCGATGTGCTGCGAAGGATAACTGTTGGTGTTGAGAAGATACTGAAGGCTGGGGCTTTTTCTCTAAAACCCTGGGTCTTCTCTGGCCAAAGTGGGAGGGGGGAAGCCCAATGCAGTCCCCAGTCTGGCTGTCCAAGCACTCCGACAATCCTCATACTCCCAAATCAGCTGCAAGAGGAGGACAGTAAAGCCCTTGGCGTTGGGTATGAGCCTGAGTCAGACAAGCTCCGTATCCTTGCTTCGATCAACTGCTTGAAGAAAAGGGGGAAGATGAGGACTGGGCTCGACTTAAGGGAGGAGGAAGTCAGGAGATGCACTCCTGAGCCACTAAGCCGACGTTTGCTTCTTGGCCAAATCGCCAGCCTCTATGACCCAATTGGTCTAGTTACCCCTGCAAAACAGAAGGGAGTAATCCTTGTAAGAGAATCATTTCAAGAAGCAAGAAAAGATCGTCCTGTGAAAGATACATGGGATGATCCGCTGTCACCAAGACTCCGGGAGGCAGCTGTTACACTCTTCGAGGAGTATGTAAGGCTCGGACAAATAAGATTCGACCGAAGCCTCACACCCAATGAAGTCTTAGGCCCCCCAGTTGGAATTACATTTTCTGATGGGAGTGAAGCCTCTTACGGAGCTGTACTTTATCTTCGCTGGGAAACCAAGCCTGGTAAGGTCATCGTGAGGCTGGTGGAGTCTAAGGCCAAGCTTACTCCTCTCGACCAGAAGGGGGATGGAATTAAGGCTGAACTGTGCGGTGCAGTGATCGCTACTCGCTTAAAGAAATACTTTGAGAGGCACTGCCGCATCCCAGTCGATCACTGGGTACACTTAGTAGACAGCCAGACAATCCTCGGTGCAATCCAAAAGGACAGCTATGGATACCAAACCTTCTTCGCAAACCGGATCGGAGAAATCCAGAAGGCCGGTCCGGTGGACACCTGGAAGTGGGTTGAAGGATGCCTTAACATCGCAGATATCCTCACAAGGGGTGCGACCCCTGAGGAGTTGGCCGAAGACTCTGAGTGGCAGACCGGGCCTCAATTCCTCAAATGGCCTGACATCAGGAAAGTAAAAAAAAATAAAAAAATACTAGATTGTGGACCGGAACGCCAGAGGGCAATTCCGCTTGGGCCGAGTCACAGCCACAAGATCCGACAAGCACGGAATCGTCAGGGACGTTGACGTCAAAGTTTGTGCCGGACTGCCAATGATGAACACTGAGAAAAACGCGTCAACAACTCCCACCAACCATCATCCTGCAAAGAGATGTAAGGACGCTGGTTGTGCTTATCCCAGCAGAGGACTTGATTCCAGCTGCAACTCTGTGACCCGGACTCTAGCTCCAGTCAAGACCCTCTTAAGACATTATTTGGCTGGTTGGTGTAGGCGGATCGCTGTCACCATGCCCACACAAAATGTACACCGTACATACACGAAGTTGAGCACCCATGCTTCATAAAGCCACTGATCCGCTTGGGGGCTATGCTCTTCACCGAAAACAGGAGGCAACATTGGACAAATGGTCGGGGGAGAGAAAAAAAAAAGAAAAAAGAAAAAACGGTTGTAAGGTTTATGAACTTATCACTGAATGGGGTCTTTAATTATGTGTTGATGTAAGTTCCCTGGATGGGACATCGGGAACCTAAGTGGGAGGTGTTGGATTCACCTGGCGCTTTAAAAAGGCCGGGGCTGCCACTGGCAGGCGACCGTTCGCGCGAGGTATAAAAAGCAGAATAGCATTATGTTGCGTTAGTGAATACACTCGCTTCGTCGTCGGCATGGCCCAATGGTAAACTACGCTTGTATTTTTATTTACCAGATATCTTATGTTAGCTTTAGATTGATCATGATCAGTTGCGTTGTTTGTCTGCTTTGCATTATGTCCGTTGTGCTTTGTTTGTAATCAGTCAGTTACCGCACGCAATCGGCAATGTAAACGGCGTGGGCTAAAGTGTTGCTAAAACAATGGTGTCTTTATTTAACTCATTATTCATAGTTTTCATGTTTGTCTAGCCGTAATTTTTTTTGAGCGAAGTACATCGCGTTGTAGCTGGGCTTAATCATGCCGGCGCTCCACTTCTGGTTTGGACCGTTGGGAGTTGTAGTTCTTTTGTTCGTGTCGACTTGATATGTTTGTGATATATGGTTTCTTACGTTTAAAATGATACATAGTGAGATCACGGTTGATTAAAGTATTTATTAAATGTATTGTTAAAATAAAAGTATTAATTAATGTAAATTCTATACTTATTTACACCGTGATGCAGAAAGAAATTCTGCATTTATGTGTGCTTATCAAGATATATTCTGCATTTGTGTGCTTTAGGTTATTACCTGCTACTGCTTCTGATACTGCTACTGCAACTACTTTGATTTCATCTACATCTACCTTTGCTGCAAAATGTCAAAATAAATGTATCAAGAAAGTACAGAAAGAGTGATCTTTCCATGCTGGCCGACGATCCGTTTTCAGAGGGCCGTGAAAAACGGAATTAACTGAACAGATTTCCTGAATACTTTGGATTTTATTGGCAAGCCTTTTCCTCTCCATTGATGCTCACTAGCGAGCACAGGTATGAGGGCCACTATATGGCATGTTTGGGATGTTTCCTTCTAACACATTTAAATTATCATCTAATCAGCAATATCTGCAGGAGCCTGACGATTTGAATTAGGTGTGTTGGAGGAGGGTGTTAGGCCCTGTCTTGGGGTATCCAGGACGCAACATGAAGCCCAGCTCCCCAACTCCCTTCAGTCCCAAGCAGTCTACTCAAAACACTTACGGCACTTACGAGTGAAAGAGATGTATTTGCATTTACTATTTCTGAGTTTCCATCACCACTTGACTAAACCAAAAAAGACTTGAAGACAAACCAGGGCTAACACAACAAACAAAACATTACTGACTTGGAAAGTGAAAATAGTCATCAAAATATGCATTTAACAAAAAGATAGGGTCTTACCTCCCTTACTAACCAAAGCATGAGAAAAAGCAGCAACAAAAATGGCAGTTCCCCAGAGAACGAGAGAGAGAGAGAGTGTTCCTTCCTGTGCTGTCATCACTGAGCTGATGTAAGAGGGGTTGAGCCTCCTGTGCCACCAAATTGGAAACACCTCCACATACGGTACTTTAACAGACACTAATAGAAAAAAAAAACACCCCGGCCTTCATCATAACAGAGGGAAACATCTAAAAGATGAATATAGCGGCGCACAAGTACCAAAGTTTGACACCTGCGCTTTGGAGAAAAGCTTCACGTTATACAACTGAAATCAGCCATCAAATTAATGTGGTCCTCTGTACTCATGCCCACTTCAACATCTGAACCACCTTATTTGAATGACCTCAATATTTTGGGTTTTAAATTTGGGTGAAGATCGATTGTTGATATCAAGTAACATTAAGTGGAAAACACTTGATGCCCCTAAAATCCCAAATATGTTTCTAATTTTTTCATTGGTTGATGTGGCATGAGGAGAGATGGACACATAAATTTGGTGATGATGGGTCACAGCTTTCGGACATTATGTGAGGTGAAGCTTTTTCTCTCCAGTGAGTGTCTATATGGAGGAAGAAGGTTATAGTCCCTCGAATCCTAAATATTTGCGAGATGTCCTAATATTGTCAGAGATAGAAGTGTGCATGTGTAGAAATATTCACTTGAATGTTTTTGATGATTGATCACGATTTTGAGACGTTAAGCTTTTTGTAGAAGAATAAGTGTTTCTGACTTTCCCCCATGGGTTGGATAGTGGTGACTGCATGTCCGCCTCACAGTGCAAAGGTCCAAGGTTCAAATCCGGGTTTTGGCTTTCCTGTGTAGAGTTTGTATGTTCTCCCCGTGCCTGTGTGGGTTTTCTCTGGGTCCTCCGGTTTTGTCCCACATTCCAAAAACATGCATGTGGACTGATTGAACACACCAAATCATCCCTAGGTGTGATTTTGAGCTTGGTTATTTGTTTGTCAATGTATACCCTGCGATTGGCCGGCAACCAGTTCAGGGTGTCCCCTGCCTGCTGCCCGAAGTCAGCTGGGATAGGCTTCAGTACACCGCAACTCTCGTGAGGATAAGTGTTTCAGCTAATGGATGGATGGACTTTCCCTCATGTTGGTTTCTGCATATTTGGTAATATTCTTCCGCAGATGAAAGGCAGCCGCCTTTCATCTTAACACGTTGTTAAACACGGCTGAGCCCATCTGTGATTTGTGTATTTGCTCTTCCCACAAACTTTTCCTCACCCTAAAACTTTCTCCGTGGACTGTGACTGTCATGAATCTTGATCAAAAGAAATCACAAGACGCATTACACAGGAAGACCAAATGGTGTTGCTCTGCAGCGTTCTTTAAATTAAAACATTTGCTTAAAGTTGAACACTGTTGGTTGTTCTTTGATATGTTTCATTGACATGTTTTACATTCACTCACTGTTCTCAACCAGGGACGGCATTTGCATTGAACTTAAATGGTACTCCTCTCATCAACTGGTAGATTTTGTGGTGAGGTAACTTTGCCAGCAGTCATCGAGCTCCTCCCCACACAACCTGCTATCACAAAATAAGTTATTCATTATAGCTGGGAAGGAAAAATACATCTTTCCAATCCTTTTGGGACCTGGACTTCTAAGCACTGACAGAGAGACTCTTGTCACATGTGATTTAGTTTAAGAGTTTGTTTTTTTTTCCTCTTAGGTTTTGTTTACGCCTCCTCTTTAACTGCTTGAACAACAGAAAACTTCCAGAAACTCTAAATCATTCTAACTACATTCCAGTAAATGTGCCAACGAGCATGTCTGAGCATAGGTAGGATAGTCATACGCAGTCCCAAAAAAATCTTTGCTGTGCAGTTGTACGTAAAGTTGTACGTTCTATATCATATCAACTCAGTAGCGAACATTCAATGACAAGAAACTCCAACTTGTGAGGTAAGCAAGGCAGAATAATGTATAATAATAATTTCATACACAAGGTATCACGAGGTGCTTTACATCATTAAACTACACTTTTCTAAAGGTATTTACTTCACGAATAAAAGGTAGCTTGCTTGCCTTCAGGCCGTATCTCACCGAGGGGTGAAGATTTGTAAGTGTGTTCACGTAGCAAATGTTGGTTTTGTCAGGGTTCGTTCATTGTAACAAAAGGTTGCAGTCACCAGACATTCCCAAACAGTTTTAATGCTCACAAACATTTTTTTCTTGTCAACATCAAACTTTGATGATGTTCAAAAGCTCTTTGCGATAAGGAAAACTATCCTTGACCATTAAAATTGTTGGCAAACGTTTTTCTGTCCGTATGTGACTTTGAACAAACCTGACAAATCCACCTCCTCCAAAAAAATAACATACGCACACACTTCCAAACCTTCACTGCCCTGTGAGATACGGCCTTACAGGAGAATACAGTGTATGAAAAAGACTTTTGATTATTTATTTTCAATGCTTTCAAAAGACCTTAGTCACATCGCAACAGTTTTTAATTTTCTTTAAAAGTATCCACATTTGGGGCTGACTTCACTTCTGTTGGCAGCTTATTCCATTTATGTGCAGCATAATAGCTAAATGCCGCTTCACCATGTTTGTTTTGAATTCTGGACTCCACGAACTGACCCGAGGCTGCAGACCTCCTTCTAGATTTGGCATTCTGTCTTCACTCATGCATCAATTCCGCCCCACCCCTACCCCACCCCTCATGCATCAATTCCACCCCCCAGCACTTATTTCTCTGATTGATTGATTGGTTGATTGAATGTAGTCGGGACCTAAACTCTTCAGTGATTTGCATACCAGTCGCAGAACTTGAAAGTCTGTTCTGCAGCTTCCAGACCCAGTGTAGCAACTTAACCGATTCTTGGATAAAATTAAACATAACATAACGGTTGTTCGTCTATGGTCATACACTGAGTGTATTTACTGCTATTTTATTAATTTAACATACTTACGGGACTGCTAAAAATATTTCTTCGGCTCAACCCTGTTGCAGATGTGAAGAGTGCAAGTGCACCACTTTGGTCTGTGGACTATGTGTTGGCCTGCCACACACCAAATTATTGTGTCGTTCCCGTTCGGCCATGAATAACATCATGCCGTGCTACTACTTGTACAGGATGTGTCCTTATGTGATCTTAGCCGTACATGTCAGGAAGACTTCAAAGGGTAAGGCACTGACATAATTACACGATGGTCAGATTTCGGTCTTCTTGTACATCCCTCGTTTGACTTTGCCATTTAAAATATTTATTTGGGACAGTCGTAATCACAGTGTTTTCGCTGCTGCTGTTGTACCAGTCCAAAAAGCCCAGCCGACCCCCAAGAAGTCAGGATACAGTATGTCTGCTCTTTGGGTTTTAATGATGGATGAGCATGTGGAAATTTCAGTGCATATGGTGAAAGATTTTAGTTCATTGTACTTCCCAAGTCAAGTTCACTCAGCCATTTAAACCCGGCACTCTTTACAGCGCGCTATTGTATACACACCAACTTCCTTTTGTTTTGCATTGCACCACATGTTGAAGGATATAGGCACTATATTCTCTGTATATTATCACGTCAGGGCATGCATGTTCAATAAGGGGAAAGCCGTCATTTTCTCACAAACCTCCCCAGTATGAATATGACCCACACACGTCGTTGAAAATGGACCTTAACTGCTCGACCCTTTCAGTAGCAGTAAGTATGCAGGCAGCAGTCCAAGATAACAGCAACAGCGTACCACTGGCCATCATGGTCCATGTCCCCTCAATGTCTTCCCGTTTGAATGAGCGGGGCAGCTTCTTCCCCCTTCTCTCTGATTTCCACCTCACGATCATAAAATTGGTTCCCATGTGAAGAAAACGTTGTGTTGATCTAACCTCTAATTACAATTGATGTTTTTCCATGGATTCAGACCAGATTGTTGCAGAGCAGTCTGTACATATAGACGGTAGCCGGAAACCAGTAGCAATTTTTGTCTCCACTTTCAGTGGGATTTTCAGTACAATTTGGCCCAAGTACTGTGGTGTAATTGTGTACAGCATGAGCATGATACAGCACGTTAACACGACAGCTGGACTCACGTGTGCCTGACTTGATAACACGACAAGTACTTAGCATGATTTCCTATTTTTTGCAAACGTCCTTTTACTCTAAAGCTTTCCATCAAATGTCTGTTCAAAGACAGAAACATTTGAAAGAACTTAAGCAGCACAGTTGAATATTGGTTATCCCTCACAGTTCAAAGATATGGAGTTTTCCCTGTTTTCTTTGTGTACTAAAACAAACACATTAGGTTAAATGAATATAAAGACTCAATGTTTGTTTATCTATATTCACCCTCCGATTGGCTGGTAACCAGTCCAGTGTGTACCCGCTTCTTGCCCAAGACAGGCAAAAAAGGCTAACCTGTGACCCTATTGAGGATAAGTGCTTAAAAATAGATGGATCAATTTCCAAAGTCTCACTAAAATTCCTTCTTTCCTCAGACATGTCCAGTTATGACCTAAAAAAACTGTCTGGTAGGGATTTAAAATGTAGCATTCAGTGGGCTTGTATTCTTCAGAGGGGGTGTGGTTTGATTCCAGCAAGCACATTCAACATCTTATTGCGCTAATCCTGAGCTCTGAATTGATTTCCGGTGAACTTGAAAACTGTCATCATTTCGTACAGAACAGTTGATTTGAATTAGTTCAATCAAATTTGAGTACACTAACACTGTGTGACGCGCGTGCAAGACCACAACAATGTGACATCATCAGTGGAGCCCCGATCCACCGATTCACCATGGAAACATGTATCCCATGGAATTGGAGGTGGTCATTTGGACTTATAGTGACTTTGAAAATATATTAGGGGGGAAAAAAACCCAGCTGTAGCAAGGAAAAGAGAAATAAGTGGTGGTGGTGCGGGGGGGGGGGGGGCGGGGGGGATTGATGCATGAGTGAAGACAGAAGTTTGAACTTCCAAATTCATCACTTTCCATGAGACCCCAAAACCGGCAGGCACGTTTGTTGAATCATCAACATCACATCATCAAACAGAGCAAGCCATTTGCAATTATTTGGCAAAATAGCACTCACATGTATGGACTGACAAATAGTGTAGATTTATGAGATAATGTGAAATGTATTAAAATGTGACATAGGAGGTTCTGGCCCAATACCAGTGGTATAATGAACAACATCTGATTTTCATTTTTGTACACGCTGGTGTTTGAGTCGTGTGCTTGGAAGGAGTTGAAAACGACAAATATTGGCTCTCCATGAGACTTTGTTCATACTGATTAACCAAATGGTCATTTAATATGTAACACATCTGTATCCAACAATATTTTATTGAAATGTTCGTGTCACTGATTTGTAGACCAAAATGTAACTGTCTATATGAATTAAAAAGTGTTAATATTTTCCTCTTTAAGGGGACAGAGTGCAGAGATTATGATCATCTCTGACCGCAGTGTCCTCTCCAAGAGGAAAACACAATTTTCCATCCTAACAATAACAATGAAAGAACCCTCATGAGACCAAAAAAAGAAGATAGAAACATTTTTGTAATTTTGTAGATCACAAGCATGACACATGTTTCAAATGGCAACTTTCTGGCTTTCAGAAACACTAAAATAAATCAAACGAAAAGTAACAATTACACCAAGCAGAGGGGGGAAAAAATAAGGAATCACTCAATTTTGAGGGGAAAAAATTGAATCATGAAAAAACAACACCAAAAGAACACATGAACACACCACAAGTACTTTGCTGCACCACCACTGACTTTTATAACAACTCGCAGTCTCTTAGGCATTGACTATATGAGTGAAAACAGTACTCTTCATCAATCTGGCTCCAGCTTTGGCTGCTTTTGCCAAATCAGGTTTGTAGATTTGAGCCTTGTCACGCACAAATTTCTTCAACTTCCACCAAAGATTTTCAGTCTGATTGGGATCCAAAGCCATGACATTGCCCTTATGATCCCTGTTTTCATGACAAGCACGTGTAACCCGGATTATGGCATGAGGCAATGGGGAGTGGACATAACCAAAATCTATATTGACTAAAAGAGTAGCGTCGTTAAAAATTGCTTAATTAAACAGATCTGAATATTGCCGTGGCCCGACCGAATCAGGGCACAAAATACTAGTGGGGTGTCAGCGAATGGGAGGTGCAGTTTTTCCACCTTCGTGACGCCACGAACGTGCGGCACAAGCCATCTCGGTCTCTTTTTCTGACGGGACCTGAACGCTAGCGGACGTATTCTTCGCCGTTGTGAGGAAGTGTTTCGGGAGAAAGAGAGTCATTCTACGCAGCGAGTGTGCTTAGAGGCTTGAATGTGTTATGCGCATTTCGTTTAAAATCAATTGCTTGCTAAAACGTAGTCACTTTCCTTAGACCTCGAGTACTGTACGTGGCTAACGTAGCTGTTAGCATTCCGTACCGCGGGGATTTCGCCGACCGTATAACATCGTCGGAGTATCGTTCAACATTCTTCTGGTGAGTGTACATGAATGTTAATAACGTCTCACAGTACTTGGAATTAAGTAGTTAATATTAATTACTGTAGTTATATTATTGTCGGCTCTCGTGTGCTCTCGGCCCTATTAGGCCGGGTCTTTTTGTGGAGTTCTAATTGAGGACAGCGCTGGGATTAGCGTGCCTTCAGTGGAGTGGATTCCATTACGGTGCCCTGACGTCCAAAAGTGCTGGAAAAGGGGGTACAGTGGTGGTGGCGAGCCAACCAAAGAACATACAGTATATTACATTTGATAAATTTTAATTTATTTTATTTGTGTTGGTGATGTTTAGAAGAATTTATTTTGTACGTCAGGAGTTGACAAGAACATTTTGTTTTTAGTTATTTCATTCCGATTGAAAGGAAAAAAAGGCGAAACTCACACCGGTGTTGCGAAAGGTGATCACCAATTATTTTGCTTGAGGGAAAGGTCAACTAAGAGGTTGAGACTAAATTGGATTTATTTACTTTCTTTTTTTTCACTGTGGTTGTCGTGATAATAATATTGTTGTCCTGTGTTTATGTTTGATATAAAAGTTGATTGTTTTTACAACTGTTGTCTTGTTTCTTTGCCCATGCCACCCCCTCAATGGTGGCATCATTGGCTCCAGTGAATCAAACCTAGTGTCCCCTTACTGGTCCAAGTAGAAACCCGTTGTCTGCCCATAGTGTTTTACCATTTCCAGCAATTATAAAACAGACGTAGCCCTTGTTACACATGTATCCAACACAAAGTGCAGTCTGTGTGCATGGGTGGAGGTTTCTTTCTTCTTTCTTTCTGTAGGTAGAATTGGTAGAATAAGTAGTCTTTTCCCAGCCAATCCTCCAGCGACCAACCCAATTCATCAAAATCAAATGTGCCGTATTTGATGTGACGGTAAGAGCAATCGAATCGCTTGCAAGTAAACTGCAAGATCTCCCCTTGAGGAAGATGTAGTCGGCCGTGCACCTGACAAGGGCAATTGGAGACTGCCTTGTACCCTCCATCGTCCATCTGTGTAACCCTCCACAATACTGATGGGGACGCTAGATAATTTTTTAAAAGTTCCATCCATCTATCCATTTTCCACTGCTTATCTGGGGTCGGGTCGCGGGGGCAGTAGCTTTTGGAGGGAAGCCCGGACTTCCCTGTCTCCAGCCACTTCTTCGAGCTCTTCCTGGCGGATCCCGAGGCGTTCCCAGGCCAGCTGGGTGACATAGTCTCTCCAGCGTGTCCGAGGACGCCCGGGGTCTCCTGCCAGTGGGACATGCCCGGAACACCTCACCAGGGAGGCGTCCAGAAGGCCTCCTAATTAGATGCCCAAGCCACCTCATCTGGCTCCTCTCGATGTGGACGAGAAGTGGCTCTACTCTGAGCCCCTCCAGGATGACCGAGCTTTTCAGCTATCTCTAAGGGAGAGCCCGGACACCCTGCGGAGAAAACTCATGTTGGCCGCTTGTATCCGTGATCTCGTTCTTTTGGTCATGACCCATAGCTCGTGACCATAGATGAGGGTTGGGACGGAGATCGACCGGTAAATTGGGAGCTTTGCCCTTTCGCTCATCTCCTTCTTTACCACGACTGACTGATACAACATCTGCATCACAGCAGACGCTGCACCGATTCGCCTGTTGGTCTCTCGCTCCCTCCTGCCCTCATTCGTGAACAAGACCCCAAGATACTTGAACTCCTCCACTTGGGGTAAGATCTCCTCCCCGACCCAGAGGGGGCACTCCACCCTTTTCCGACTGAGGACCATGGTTTCAGATTTGGAGGTGCTGATTTTCATCCCAACCGCTTCACACTCGGCTGCGAAACGCTCCAGTGAGAGTTGGAGAGCCCTGTTTGAAGGAGCCAACAGTACCACATCATCTGCAAAAAGCAGGGATGCAATAATGAGGCCACCAAACCTAGAAATTCTGTCCATAAAGGTGATGATCCAACCGTCACTGGAAACGATTCCGACTTATTGCCGGCAATGCGAACCAAACTCTGACATCGGCAGTTTCGGGACTGAACAGCCCGTATCAGGGGGCTCGGTACCCCATACTCCCGAAGCACTCCCCACAGAACTCCCCGAGGGACACGGTCAAACGCCTTCTCCAAGTCCACAAAATACATAGACTGGTGGGTGAGTTCCCACGTACCCTCTCGGACCCTGCTACGGGTGTAGAGCTGGTCCACAGTTCCACGGCCGGGACGAAAACCACACTGCTCCTCCTCAATCTGAGGCTCGACTTCATGATGGACCCTCCTCTCCTGCACCCCTGAATAGACCTTACCAGGGAGGCTGAGGAGTGTGATTCCTCTGTAGTTGGAACACACACTCTCCTTAAAAAGAGGGACCACCACCCCGGTCTGCCAACCCAGAGGCACTCTCCCCCTGATCATGCGATGTTGCAGAGGCGTGTCAACCAGCACAGCCCCACAGCATCCAGAGCCTTGAGGAACTCCGGGCGGATCTCATCCACCCCTGGGGCTTTGCCACCGAGGAGCTTTTTAACCACATCGGTGACTTCATTCCACAGAGATAGGCGAGCCCACCTCAGGGTCCTCAGACTCTGCTTCCTCCAAGGAAGGCGTGTTGGTGGAGTTGAGTTCTTCAAGGTACTCTGCCCACTGGTTCACCGAGTCGAGGTCAGCAGCACCCCAACCCTCTGTAGACAGTGTTAGTGGTGCACTGCTTCCCCCTCCTGAGACGTCGGATGGTGGACCAGAATTTCCTCGAAGTCGGCTTCCATGGCCTCACCGAACTCTTCCCACGCCCGAGTTCTTGCCTCGGCGATCACCGAAGCTGCGTTCCGCTTCGCCAGTCGATACCTGTCAGCTGCCTCTCGGGTCCCACAGGCCATAAAGGCCCGATAGGACTCCTTCTTCAGCTTGACGACATCCCTTTGTGCTGGCGTCCACCAGCGAGTACGGTTGCTGCCACGATAGGCACCAAACACCTTACGGCCACAACTCAGATTGGCTGCCTTAACAATAGAGGTGCGGAACATGGTCCCCTTCGGACTCAATTTTCCCAGCATCCCCCGGGACATAGGAAAAGCTCTGCCGGAGGTGGGAGTTGAAACGCTTTCTGACAGACGCTCCCAACAAACCCTCATAATACGTTTGGGTCTGCCAGGACGGACCGGCATCTTCCCCCGCCATCTGAGCCTACTCACTACCAAGTGGTGATCAGTTGACAGCTCCGCCCCTCTCTTCACCTGAGTGTCCAAAACATGCGTCCGCAACTCCGATGATACAACCTCAAAGTCAATCATCGAACTGCTGCCCAAGGTGTCCTGGTGCCAAGTGCACACAAACCCCTCCACCACGGTAAGGTATTTTTTAAGTTAACAATTATAATCCAATCAATGATTTGATTTCTAGAGTGATTCTGCGGAACTGTCCCACGTTGGTACCCAATGACATCAACCATACATGTATGTGAATATTTCAACCTGCACCTCCATCAAATTAAACAAAATTGCATTATACCACCTGCGCACAGAGCAAGACTTCCCTTTCATTGAGCCTAAAATGTAGTAGTCTTTGTAACAGTTCGTGGACAAACTACAGTGATGTGATCCCACAAACATAGACGCAAATAAAATACATAACAAAATATTTATTTAAGGAAGAACGAAGGATCAAACAGTAAAACCTGGAATCACATGCGATAAAAAGCCGGACAACGAAACTAGAACAGAAAGCACTAACCCAAATTGTTAAAAATTAATACTGTACTGTATACCAGAAATAAGATAAGATAAGATATCCTTTTCGTCCCACAATGGGGAAATTTACAGCCTCCAGCAGCAAGAATGTATGGAGAAAGAAGAAAGGAGAAAGAGAAAAAAAAACAACAACAAACATCTTTCAATTAAATACAATATGAACACAAATGGATAAATCGCAGTACTATTTACAATTTACCTTCCCATCATTTACTTATTATTATTATTATGATTGTTATTTTTTATTCATCAGCCTGACATCAGTCGGTAGGAACGAGCGTCGGTATATCTCCTTCTTGCAGCGCGGGTGTAACAGTCTCTGGCTGAAGGAGCTACCAAGTGCTGTCAGGGCGGGCTGGAGGAGGTGGGAGGGACTGGCCATCATAGCTTTTAGCTTAGTTAGCATCCTTCTGTTGCCCACCTCCTCCAGAGTGTCAAGGGAGCAACCCAGGACAGAACTGGCCTTCCTGACCAGTCGCTCCAGTCTCTTTCTGTCCCGGGCCGAGATGCTGCCTGACCAGCAGACAATGCCATAATGGATGGCCGAGGCCACCACCGAGTTATAGAACGTCTTAAGGAGTGACCCCTGAACCCCAAAAGACCTCAGTTTCCTGAGTCTTTCCTTTCCTAATCAGGGTGTCCGTGTTTGTGGACTAGTCCAGTTTGTCGTTGAGAAGAACACCAAGGTACTTGTAGGAGGTCACCCTCTCTATGTCCATACCCTGGATGTTCATTGGTGCTGGTGAGGACTTTTTCCTGCAGAAATCCACAACCAACTCCTTAGTTTTCCTCGGGTTGATGTGGAGGAGATTCTGCTGGCACCAGTACACAAAGTCCTTTGTCAGTCCCCTGTACTCCCGATCATCCCCTTCTGTAATGAGGCCAACAATCGCAGAGTCATCGGAGAACTTCTGAAGGTGGCAGTTTGGAGTGTCATGTCTGAAGTCCGAGGTGTAGAGGTTGAACAGGAATGGAGCCAGAACAGTCCCCTGCGGCGCTCCAGTGCTGGAGAGAAACCGGTCCGACTCACAGCTCTGCAATCTCACGTACTGCGGCCGATTTGTGAGGTAATCTATGATCCATGCTGTGAGATGGTGGTCCACTCCGGCGTTCTGCAGTTTGCCTCCCAGCAAATTGGGCTGGATGGTGTTGAAGGCACTGGAGAAATCAAAGAACATGATTCTCACAGTGCTCCCAGCCTTCTCCAAGTGTGACAGCACTGAGTGGAGGAGGTAGATAATGGCGTCTTCCACGCCGATGCCAGGCTGATAGGCAAACTGCAGCGGGTCCAGTGACGGGCTCACCAGCGGTCGAAGGTGGGCGAGGAGGAGTCTCTCCAGCATCTTCATCAGGTGAGACGTCAGCGCCACCGGTCTGTAGCTGTTCAGCTCCTTAGGGTGGGGGGTCTTGGGCACTGGGACCAGGCACGAAGTTTTCCACAGCTGTGGAGCTCTGCCCAGCTTCAGGCTCAGGTTGAAGATGTGCTGGACAATGTTACACAGCTGGTCAGAGCAGGTCCTGAGGAGCCGGGAACTGATCTTGTCCGGACCTGCTGCCTTCCTCACATTCATCTTCCTCAGTTGGTTCCTTACCTGCTCTGTTGTGACGGACTTACATACTTACGAAACCGGAAATAACACGAACAAGAGCGACTATGGACAAGAGCAAGAAGGTCTAGAAAATATCACTTTAGGAAGTACAATGAGCAAGGTCAATAATCCGACAGATGTGACAACTTGGCAGTCCTTAAATACTTGGCAAGGGTTTGATTGGGAACAAGGATCAGGTGCACCTGCTGTAGGGAAAGACATTTCAAAACAACAAACACAAAAAGAACATCACAGTATACCTTTTGTCAATTTGCAGATGCGCCGGGGGACATGGCAGGAATGCCCAGCGCGTCTACCAAATTGACAAACATGCTGAATTAGACCAGTTCCACGGCATGAAAATGATAATGCATCTGTTTTTACGCTGGGTTACAGAACTCCTTTCTGTTACCAAGTTGACAGATGAGTGAGGAGCAAGGTCCCGGTAATTCCGTGTGCCTGAATGCCCAAAGTGGCGCAACATGGCCCCAACCATCATAGATGAAACTTGTGCCGGCATGAAAATGAATATATGCCTGTTTTTACGCTAGTCTACCTAAATATGGCTCTATGTGTCTTTCTTTGTGGAATGTTTTCACAGTTTTTGCTCTCTAGCTACATGCCTTGTCATCTTCTTCTTGTCCTTTCGGCTTGTCCCTTTTCGGGGTTCCCACAGCGACTCATTAACTTCCATCTTTCCCTGTTCTCTGCATCCTCTACTCTGACTCCAACTGCTTGCATGTCTTCCCTCGCTGTATCCATGAATCTCCTCTTTGGCCTTCCTCTCTGTCTCCTACCTGGTAACTCCATCTCTAACAATCTCCGACCAATGTATCCAGTGTCCCTCCTCTGTACATGTCCAAACCATCTCGGTCTGGCCTCTCTAACTTTTTCTCCAAACATCCCTGTCTGAGTTGTCCCTCTGATTACCTCATTTCTGTCCATGTCCTTCCTTGTCACTCCTAAGGAGAATCTCAGCATCATTAAGCATCTTTAAGCTACATGCCTTGTCATATTGGAACATTTTTTCATCATTCTCAAATGTGCTTTCAATTGATGGGATACGAAAAGTGTCCAAAATGTCTATGGAAATGTGTGCATTTATTAAAGATTTAATTACCGCCATCTCCCCAGTGCATTCACTTGACATGCAGCTCCAATAGGATCAATGACTAAGGAAATGTGCGCAATTTCTTCAGGCAGTCGTACCAGCATCATTACTTTGCCCAGAACAGATTCACGATGTGTCACTGAATCTGACTTTCATCCATGAGTCCTCCTCCTTCATCCACTGAAACCTGTTTTGTTTGGGGTGTGTGTGTGGCGGGGTCAGTTTAGGTGTTAATGATGGTTTTTGTTTAGCTTTTTGGACATAAATACATTTCCTTTCAGCGATTTCTGACAGTTCAGTTTCAAATGTTGAATCCAATTTACTCCCATTTTTTCCTCATTTGTTCTGTTGTGCTTTTTATGTTCTTCAAGACATTATGCTTTACATCTTCTGCTGTGATGATTTGATGTCTTCCTAAGTCTTGTCTCTAACAACCTTCCCGTGTTTTTTGCACTTGGTCCAGATTTTAGACACAGCTGACTCGGAACAACACATTTTTTTTGGAATGATATGTGATGATTTACCTTGATGATGAAGTTTGATAATCCTCTCCTTGATTTCAATTGACATCTCTCCTGTCGGAGCCATGATTCATGTCAGTCCACTTGGTGCAGCAGCTCTCAAAGGTGTGATCGCTCCTGTTGAACTGCAAACTAATGTGATGCAGGTGTCAGTTTGGGAAATGTACATTTACATGAGGATTCCATGTTTTTTTTTCCCTCAGAATTGACTGATTTAATATTCTGAGGCCCCCTGAGAAGGAAACACATTTCGGTGGCTTGGATCCATTATCTTGTTGTCTTTCGGCTACGATATACATCAAGTGAAGGAACAAAGATCGATTGGCTCAGACTCAATGTTCCCTGCCATTCCAGGTAGATGCGCGAAGTTCTCGTGGAGGTAGGAGTTGAAGCTCCATCCAACATCGATGTTGGATGTGCCTTCGGGCTATGAACAGTTCCCAATCAACAACCAACAACTGGATTTTCAAGTACCAGAGCCGTTGCCAAGGGAGCCGTCTTCCTTTATCAGGCCCAGTTGGACGTTGCTCAACAACAACCGTAGGAGTCAACACGCCACTAGGTGGTGGTCAGTTGGCAGCTCCGTGACACTCTTCAAGACATGCGGACCAGCCTCATGACATGACGACGGAATTGATCGTAGAATTGCCTGCCTGCAAAGGTGAGGGGAGGCTACCCTCTCATCAGGTCCTTAGTCGATGGGTTTTTCCAACATGCTCGCATTCATAATTAAATTAGACATTTATCCATAAAATTACTTGTGAATAAAAGCAAAACTTTATTAAATGCATTTGTATCTTTTTTTATTAATATTCAACAAATGGACCTATTATTAAAATAATACAAAATAAATAAAAATAGGAAAAAAATGATTTTCCTAATCCTTTTTGAGGAGTAATAGCTACTTTGCTCCAACAAATATTCGAGGAACACTTGACGGTTTGAATGCTCGGGAGGCAGAGTGGGTGACTCTGTCTGCCAGTGAATAAAAATGATCTCAGTCTGAGCAGATGAATGTCTATCAACATTTAAAGACATTGTAAATTATACATCAGGGATCATCACCCTGGTGGCTCACTAGTGATGGGACATTGTGATTTTCTGAGAATGTTATAGGAGTGATCGTTTACAAATGTAAACACTGGTAGAGATTCAGATAAGTAAAGTAGTGCTTGTGTCCTCTATACTTGTGTGACATTATTAACATAATCAGTCTCCCATTATTTATCATGCATGATAAATAATGACATATAAAAGGTCACTTTTAAGCACATGCGTTAATTCAAAAGTGTATATCAAACCGGTGGACATTCGCATTAATCCGTACCAAAGAAGTGGCTCTCATTTTCAAAAAGCTTGGTGACCCCTAATGTTCATGTTTGATACACAATATCGATGACGAAAATGTGCCAAGACTGAGAATTACAGAGTTGGGGAAACAATCAAATAAGATTGCTTTGCAGCAACCACTCACATATTTTCCCTCTATTTATTAATTTGCGATCTGCTCGCGATGGACGGCCGCTTCCTTTCACCTCCCGACCGAGCTAGTTGTGTGTCGTGCGCTGCAGATGGACCCCACTTCCGACAGACGGTTTAAATTAGTCTATAGGGGTTCCCAAACTTTTTGGACCGAAGATCTACTTTTCGATCAACTAACCCCCCGGGATCTACCCTTACCAGCACGCGCACACACACGCATGCATGAACGCCATGATGAGAAACAGCCTGAAACTGAGGCATGTGATGCACTTTTTCAGCCTGTTAACTATCGTAGCTCACATGCACAGTTTTAAAGTGCTTCCCTAAGCCCTCCGAGATTCCTATTCTTTGCCCGTGCCCTCGGTGAATTGTACACGAAGCAAACTCTGAATGAGAATAATGATGATAAAAGACTACAGCTCTGATTACAAGCTGCAATTGCAGACTGCTGAGCGCAAACAACTTCCGGTGACGTACTCATGCGCCACCGTAAATTCAAGATTTACCTGCTTTATTTTAATTTTTAATTTTTATTTATTTTTTGTGAAAATGAGACTGATAGGATGATTATGGTGCAGCGTACATTAACACAAAAAATATATATTACTAACATGTACAAAAACACACAAATGTTTTTTTTTCTCCTCGGATCTACTTGGGACCTGTCTTAGATCTACCGGTAGATCAGGATCTACCTAATGGGCACCCCTGGTCTATATCAATGACAACTCTCAACAGTCATTGCAATGCAACGTTTAGGTTCGCAGAGCCCCCTACAAGCAGCCTGGTTGAAAATATGCACACAATCAGGCACATCAAACAGAAGCAAAATAATAAAAAAAAAGAATACCCCACCCCCAAGAGAACAAAGAGGCTATTATGTTTTATATGTTGCATAAGAAAAATCATGCTGCCAGTTTGTCTGAGTATCACAATGTTGCCCACACGTTACTATCTCACATTAAACAGCAGACCAGCAGATCATCAAAACAGGATATACAGGATCGTTTCGAATTTGTTTACACAGAGCAGTTATGTTCAAATGCGAAACATGCTGTTCCTATTCTGACAATTAGCATTTCTTCGATATGAGCAAAGTAATGCATTTGCTGTCAATTGCTAAAATTGATACCATTGACATTTTTTTAATGTCAGCTTGGTATGTCCAAACTGGTACAAATTTGTGTTTTGGAGGGAAAGCTATCATTACCTGGAATTTTCTGATAAAGGCTAAATATTACATTAAACAAAATGTTAACTTGAAGAGTTGGAGTTGTTACTGTAAATAGATGTTTATTATTAAATAGTCCATGTAGATCTCAGGGTATTGAATTGGAAAACAGATATTGATTTGCTTGAACAATTTGAAGCAAGCTGACCAAATATAGCATCCTCTTTTCTCGTTTCCTCAAGGTGTGATAAGGTTTTTGGGGACAACAACAAAATCAGCCCTCTACATATCAGAGTAGGACTTGAATAAATTTGAACGCATAAAAGGTGGTAGGACTGTCAGTGCACCCCCCGTTGCACACAGCTTTCCCTGAGGTGCACAAGACTGAGCGCACAATGCAGTTTTGAGACCTGCTAACATGACACACACAAAAAAACAGCTTTACTGTGCTTTTGTTGGAGTGCTCCAAGTGTTCATAATTGTTGAAATATAAAATAAAATAAATATATATTTGTACATTCGTGAATGTCTCAAGTCGTAGATTTTGTATGAGTGCGGCAGTGGGGTGTTTTGTTGGACCAATCAAGTTATCGTATTTTCCACATTATAAGGCGCGTTGGAGTATCGAGCAGACCTTGAATGAATGGCCTATTTTAAAACTATGTTCATATATAGGTGGCACTGGATTATAAGGTGTACAGCATTATAAGACATATAGAATAGAAGCTACAATCGTGGCTGCAGTTGCATTACGCTAAAGGCAATACAATGCAATACAATTCAGAATTATTTATGCGGCGCTTTCACAATTGCTGCAGCTGTAACAGAGCGCTTTACACAACATTTAAAATACTACGTCCAAGAAAGAAGAATACTGATCCATATATAAGCAGGGGCGGTTCTGGATCAATTTCACTGAGGGGGCCGGGTTGGGGTTTTGATGGGGGGGCACATTCAACCCAGGGCTAAAAAGACAGATTTCAAATCTTATTTGACTTTTTATTTCTTCAAACTTTGAAATTGTAGTCATAACATTACAGTGATGAGAAAAAAGTATTAGGAGGGCTAAAATGTCTGCAAGCGTAACAATACGCCGTGTCCATCTGTTGAGAATATTCAAGCCAGGGAATGATATGGTACCAGCCTGCCGGGGACAAAAATTGCAAATACACTGAATCTAGATGTTTTACATGCATATAATTATCCAAATTTTAAAAGGCAATGTCTTATATATTGATCCTGTTAAATAAAAATTTAAATAAAAAGGGAGACTAAAAAAGTTACACACACACGCGCGGACGCACACACACGCATATAGTGGTAATTTCCTTCTCTGCGACTGCTTCTCATTTTCCCGCTCATTTTTAAGTGGTGCAGCGCACTAAAGGGTCCGACGAGAATGTTAAATCACGCACTTTGGTTCCACCTTTCGCGTCGGCGACTCGGCGCGATTGCGTAATCTACGGGGGGGGGGGGGGGGGGGCACAGGGGGAGCCAGAATCAGTGCTACAGGGGCACTGGCACCCATTGCCCCCGCCCAGAACCGCCACTGTATATAAGGCGTATCAGATTATAAGGCACACTGTCAGTTTTTGAGAATGCTCTTAGGTGTCCCATGCAGTGTGAAAAATATGCTATATTTTATTTCCTGTGGCACACCTTACGGGAATCGCTGCTGTGCAAAAATACATCTGCGATCACGCTTCATTACCATGAAATGCAAACAATTTACTTCAGCCCTGCTTCCCTTACCTGAAAAAAGGTTTGTTCCAAATGTTTGGAGAACTGATGTCAATTTTTAGGATGTACAAATTGATATGGGATAATTCCAAAACATTTGCTCTGTAGCTGGCTGTGATTCATGGCCATATAAAGATGTCATCCGGGATGATCTTTGTTTGCATATTTGACACAATGCAGCACCTATAATGAAATCCTGCCCCCTGACCTTTGACGTCAAGTGCGTTCGGTCTCAGATCACCAGCGACTCTCTGGTGTTGACCAACTACGTCATGAATTTGTAACAGCACGGGGGAAGGGAGTCATAGCAACAGGGAATTTGTTCCATGAAGCATCATTTGGGATTTCAATAATCATATGCTGTCGTGCCAATGACATTAAAGAGCTGAGATTATTTTAAGTGAGTAGTATAATTGACCCTCCAACCTTGCACTTGTTTCTCCCTTTCAATTTCATGCTGATTAGGAGTAATAAACTGATTGTACTTCTAGTCATGCTTGGATTTACTTTTCATCTCTCTTCCCTAAGATATCGTGTGGGCATGTGTGCTGTTTTCATCTCTAGCCACATCTAAAATTGTGACATTCTCTGATTAAATCATAATATACGCAAACCTACCAATTTCCATTTCGAATAAAAATGCCTCGTGATACATATCATTTTTCACGATGTCGGTTTTGACCACATGGAGCTAATACTACTGTCCTCCAACCCTAAAGCCTTGATGTTATTCTAACCACTTCACCCTGTTGCAGTGATAAAAATGTTCCTTGACTCGAACCAATGTGCTGCCCTTATGTCATCCAGATAAATCCAAGTTGTCTTCGTCCTTCTCTTTTTCTCAGTTTTGCAGATTTTGAAGTGAGTAGCGACCCTCCCACAGAGTCATGGCGTCTGTTATTCCGAACATTTAAAACATTTAAAATACGGCAGAAAGGCGCTGAATGTATAGAGCAGAGAAACTTTGCATCAGACACATCAAATATTAACTTGAAACATACTTAATTGTCAGGAATGGTTTCTGGAAATGACTCAGTCTCTGCAGTGAAAGAAAGAAAGACCACCAACTTCAGTGAATCAGACTTTGGGAGTGTCACACACATGTGACAGGGCCAGCATCCAAGCAAAAATAATAATGGCTTGGCCTGGTCATAGCCAATGGAAAACAGCTTGTTCTGGTTATATGTTCTCAGTGTGGGTCTCCCAATGAAGCCGGATCAGTAAAGAGTTGCTCATCATGTGAATACAAATTCATTGTGTTTCCAACCTCCAAAGTGCCAAAGTACCAATCAAGCCAAGAAGAGAAATAAAAAAGTGTAGATACCGTACAGCGTGGCTAGAATTGGCACAATGTCAGTGGTAACGTGATGCTGAGAAGTTTGTGACGAAAATAATCTTGTTTACCCAAATCTCTGACCGTACATCAGAGACAATAAGGCCAGTATGGAACTTTGTGGACCTTGACCCGTTCACTCATGTGATTTCGGAAAAGTGAAACCAGGCAGGCACCATATGGATCCTGCAGTCTGACTCAGGACTTTCAACCGCAGCACTCAAATCTGATCGGGTCTCAGTTTCTCAGTGGGAAATTAAGCCATAAGTGTGGGGTGGGGGGAAAGTTTACAATCACATATTCACTTCCTGTCAGTATGTAAAACCAGAGATTGGTTCAACAATCCAGTCGACGGGCTAAAAGACTAGAATTAGGAGTCAATAATGGAAAGAAGAATAACATGGTAGCAGATATTATTAATACATGAATATCATTTACAGTGCATGCTACACACAGTACATGAATGTGAGCAACACAGGAGTTTGACTACCTGACGACTATTTAGGAGGATGGGGATTCATTAGGAGAGATTTGGGACCAAGATACAAATAGCAAAGATTTACAAATAGTTGGCGCCACCGCTAAAATGTTAATATTGTCTATATGGATTTCTAAACACATACTAACTGTATTCTATCATTTAAAAAATAGTTTATAGCTAAACAAAAATAATACAGTATAAACCAACCTAGTTACCAATTTGTCAACTTATTAAGGCGACACATTAGTTAGGCATGTTGTACGTCTACGGAACTTTAGAAATGAGGAGAAGGTTAAAAATTTGGGACTATAAATCATTATTGGGAATCTGATGTTGCCATCCAAGGCAATGCTAGTTTCCCCGCCAGTCCATGATCCACGTGGCCGAGAAAGACTTTGGGTATTTCGTCCAATCATAATTGTTTTAACAGTAACGTGAGCTAGTTTCTGTGGTCTTTCTTTGAAGACATTTTCAACGGGATTTTCAAGTACCGGTAGTTTTTCCTCATTTGAGCATTCTGGTGATGTGTACCTTTTCCTGGAGCAAGATTAATTTCAAGGGCATTTTAGAAAGGCGCTTATAAATAAAATGTATTATTATTATTATTACTTACAAAAGCACAAAAATAGAAGGATAACCGCATTACAGAAATATTGGCACAAGTTGACTCTATACAACACAGTAGTATCTCGTAATATCAATTCTCTGCATAAATAATTGTCGGCTACTTTGCAATTCATCAGTGACTTAATGATGAACCTCCATGTCTGTAATTCTTCTGACCCCCATATTATGTAATACAATTGGCTGATTGTGATAGCCAGTAATGTGTTTCCCAAACTCTCTGGCCAGCTGAAAGAATTCGATTAATCAATCAATCATGCATTCATTTTCAACACCGCTTGTCCTGAACACGGTTGCGGGGTCATATCATATCAATCATTTCAGAAAAAAAGACATTTTGTTTTACACCTATGAACAAATTATAAATATAATCAGAGCATTTTAAAGACATCTTCTTTTAAGATTTAAAATTGTAACCCATTTCTTTCGAAAAAATTCACATTTACAAAAACAATAACAAAAAGCATTTTTTGTTTGAACACTTCACATAATCATTTCAATTACAAAACGTGTACATAACAATATGATTTTTTTGGATGAGATTTGTTTGTTTTTTTTCCCCACTGTGCTGTTTTTTGTCACATGCTGTGAAACACCAAAGATTATCAATGTTGCCGGTTTGTGAACCATAACAGAAATAGACTAACAATCCTACTTTGTACTGTACATGTCAGGAGGCAAGGGAGAGCTGTCTATGTGGTGGAGCAGTTCAAAGATACCACATCTCTGGGAGTTGCTCGTATGCACTTCCAAAGTACTAAAGACTCAAATTGTCACCTTTCAGTACTTACCTTTCATGACAAGTTACAAGTGAAGGCTTTAGCTCGAACTCTTCACTGCCTTATCAGCACTCATGAAATATAGCAAAATAATGTGACAAAATATGAACTGAGGGGCCGGGCAGTGACGTATATAAGGTGATTCTAAGCTGCTTTGGTGTGTCAAGATTTCCATATTAGCCTGTTTGGGTTTATTCATGTTCTGTGTTAAAACCATTTATTGAAAATGTTATGATGACAAGATCACAAAATCTTGTACACTGTACAGAAGGGTCGAGCAGAGATTATGTCAATCATGTAAAAGTCGGAATAACATTGAAGGCATTTCCATCGACAAAAATTAAATTAAAAAAGAAAAAAAAACGTACATGTGATCCTCAGGGTCTCCAAAAGCCGAACCGGAGCCAAAAAGCTTTGCGTGAGGAGGCTCCTGTCCAGCAGACCCTTGTTCAGCATTTAGTCCATGAGTCATAATGATGACGTCAAGTGGCAAATATTGTCTCCTCTATCTGCTTCTTAGCCATACGGTAACTTGAGCTCAGACAATATGCTTCGTGTAGCACATCATTAAGTTATTGTCTGACTCAATTCAAGTGAAACCTACTGCAGAGGCAGCATGTCTGACAGGGTAGTCGTCACAATAGGAACAGAACAGCTCAAAGTGTGATACTTAACCCTCAACAAATATCCTGAATAAAAGGAGAATAAGGGACTGTCTTGTGTCTTTCCCGATTTGTCTTTCCAGCTTTTGTTTCTCGACCACTTTTGTTCATTAGGGTCACGGGTGAACTAGAGCTAAACCCTGCATTTAAATCCAGAACCTCAGAACTGTGAGGCAGACATGCTCATCACAAGTCCACAGTGGTTTGCTGCCTTGGTCAGAATCAGGGTAACTCTGGGCCGTCTCCACGTTCAGTTTATTCCAGTGGGCTGTTAGGGCGGCACTATTTCTGCCACCGGGTTCGTTTCAAAATCAGCAAAATCAGCATTCAGTTCTGATTTGAATTATTGATCCAGTTCAATTTGAATATTGATATTGGATTGAATGGGAAGCAATTTTAAATTGGTAAACTAATTAGGATAAACTTTATACATCTTCACTAAAATCAAATAAGTAGGCCAGTCTGAGCCATGAAACTCCATGGCTGTAATGGAGTCCCACTCCGGCCCTGGTCAGAACCATTTAATTCCTAATATGATAACGTGCCAGATCCAAAAGCTGAAAACTGCCAATACCTCATCAAGCTAGATCACAATTCTGAGTATATGGTTGTCATTACATTTTCCAGGGCTGTCTCTGAGACAAAGTGCTTTCCATGGCATTTCAACCCCAAATTTAAAGAAGCACTCAAGTTTAATTCTGAGTTCATGGCAGGACTCTGGTTAAAAAAGTATGACACATACTCAAAAGGTTATCTAACAGGAAGTTGGTTGGTATCACTCTTGAATTGCTGTGGTACAATTGCCATGCTCAGGTCTGGCAAATTGGAGTGGAAGTGGAGACTGAACAACATGTGGAAACAAGAGCTTCAGTAGCTGCGGCGGTGCAGGCTATAATTCATGTCAGTTTACAGTATATGTTTGGGGAGGAGTAGAGAAGTCGAGGATGTGAGTGGTGACATGCTTCTTTTTTGTAGATCAGCTGTTCAACTATTCTCTCATTTGAATGCATTTGGCGAAGTATATTTCATATATTTTGTCAATTTGCCCTGAGCAAAGCTGCTAATTAAACCATTCTGTTAAAACCCTTTGACCGTTGAAAATAAAATCAGATCAAATACACGCACAAATGAATTTGACCTGGCAGATGCTAACGTAAATAGTGTGAGTCTAAAAGTTTAATTGCCGAAAGACTAACCTGACAATGACCAGAGAAGCCTGCTAACAAACTATTGTACTGTGTTGGAAAAAAAGTGTATTTGTTCTACTTCACAAACAACAAGGTTGAGTCTCGATCCGTCAAACATAAGTATGAGTACATACCGGGCATCTATAGTAAACAACACACAATTCATGAAATGTTGCCTGAGGAGTGAGGACGCAAACAAATGGAGTGAGGCCAAAGCTCACCGAGTGACATGATGGATTGATGTGACACATCCCTCACCTGTCATGCTGCTGACTTGTTATTGATTTACGTAACTTGCTGCTGTGTTATTTAATGGCAGGGATTAGTCACAATCTCATCCCAAAACATAACTGTGAAAAAGCCAAAGAAAAAAGAAAAACAAAGTTGTGAAGTCCGATGGACGGAACACCAAGATCACCGGTGCTGCCATGTGCCAAAGCTTTAAACAATGTAAAGGCCATAATATCACAATGGTTATTTTGAAGAGACATTTTGGAGAGTCCTTCCTGCTACACAGCTTTTCACAGTGTATTAACAATTCATCCATTCCTCATTCTGTGCATCGATCCAATTTTGTTAGCACGTGAACTCATGAGGGTCGCGGACGAGTTGCCATCTGTTTCATCCGACTTCAGACGAGAGGCGGGATACACATTGGACTGATCATCAGTCAACCCCAGAACAATAATCGAATTCCACCTCATTATCTGAGGAATTAAATTGGACTCAATTAGACTCAAAGTCATCTTTTGTAACTCTTCGTACAGTTTCCCACAAAGGCATCATCAATAAAGCCATCTGGGTTGCGACACATGGAATGCCTTCACTCGTGTCATGACTTGGGAATGATTTTATGTTCAAGCATATGTTTCCCCCTTTTTCTTGTTTCTACAGTAATAGAAGAAGACAATAGAAAAGGGGGTGTCAAAGTCATATGACAGAATCAAACTGTGGATTCACTTTTAGTGCAGCACATGTCAACCCCAAAAGCTTGCAGGCAGAATGCAGCCGACCACATCAGGTCGCCAGCAAAAGCAAAAAAAGCAGTTTGATTTGATTCATATACAATCAATATTGATTTACAAAAACAACAACAACAACAACAAAACTGTGTTCTATGCGATCAGGTACTCTTACAGTATAAGCAGAACCATGAAGGCCAAACGCAGTCCATTCTGGGTTAACCTCCAGTTGTTTCAGATTTTAACCTTGCAAGTTAACACGTGTGCCACAAACCCGAGGTCCTACGTTCAAAACTCAGCTCCAGCCACTCTCTGAGAAGTTTGCATCTTCTTCCAATGCTTACATGGGTTTTCTCCAGCTACAGTAATCTGGTATCCCAATAGGGTTGGGATATGCCCTCGCGACCGACTTGGGACCAATCTGTGAGCTACCTGTCGATTGCGATCGTCGTATTGGGCTTCCCTACCCTATAGTGTTAAATTATCACCAGCAGATTTGCAGTTCAGTGTTTGAAAAATAGCCAAGTTCAAACTTCACTATTAGATGCAAATAAATGTATCAGCCCAATCACTCACACACACACACACACACACACACACACACACACACACACACACACACACACACACACACACACACACGCACACACACACACACACACACATTCCTGTAAGACTATATTTGTGAGGTCCGGGTAACTCCAGATAGGGAGTGAGGACCACCCTTTCTGATAGGTTTAGAGAGGAACTAGTCTTAGATTTGTACACTAGATGTCACCCCAACTACTTTCCCCACTTCAACTTCTTTAAAAAACAGAGCAATAAAAAGTAGACTTGAAACTGAAATCATAGCAGGAGTGAGGACTCTGAATGGGCACATTCAAAGTCCTCACTCCTGTTGTGACTTTGGTTAAAATATCTTATCTTTTTTGGTTTTGTTGCAGTTAAGCATACAAATCAACTTTTGGTATGGCCTTCAGAGTTTTTCCTCTCTTATTAACCTGCAATTACACAGCAGACATTTTGTATTTTAATTTTAAAAAGTGTGAGTAGTCTGTTTTATGAATAATTTGATAGTTTCAACTTAAGATAAGCAGAGTTCCTCATTTATACATTATATATCAATCACAACTTGAACCGATTGATTGCTGTACAATTACTACTACAATAAAAGTGACCCATGCTTTGGCCAATTAATTTACGGAACTAAATCAAATATATTGTAAAACTTTATAAGTACATGTCAACATTAAATCTCACCTCAAGTAGAACATTTTTAACAACACTGCTCAGGAAGAGTAGAAAAGAATTGAAAAAAAAATACTCCAGCAAGAAAATTTAAATTTAAAAATGAAGAACTCGAGAAGCAGATCTTTTCTTGAAGTTCTTTACGTCTTTACAGGTTCTTTGAGCCAAGGCCTGCGGCTCTTTCATTTTGCAGTCAGTGCATTGTTCTTGCTTGACACCCTTTTATAAGTCTCCCCAGGTGTTTTTCCACAGCAGCCTTTTCTTCTTCATTCCATGGTCTCCTCAAATTTGCTCTGGGAGACCCTAAATATGATGACAATTGCAATTTAATGATACTCACAAAGACCACCTTGTGATAGCTTTACAATGTGGATTTTATACGTAAAAAAATAAAAGTACTTGTCTTTTTCTCCAATTTAGATTTTGCCTGCTCTTTGGGTGTAAGGTTTTTTCCATCCATCCATCATCTACCGCTTATCCGGGGCCGGGTCGCGGGGGCAACAGCTTTAGCAGGGAAGCCCAGACTTCCCTCTCCCTAGCTACTTCTTCCAGCTCTCCCCGGGGGATCCCGAGTCGTTCCCAGGCAAGCTGGGTGACATAGTCTCTCCAGCGTGTCCTGGGTCTCCTCCCGGTGGGATATGACCGGTACACCTCACCGGGGAGGCGCTCAGGAGGCATCCGAATCAGATGCCCAAGCCACCTCATCTGGCTCCTCTCGATGTGGAGGAGAAGCGGCTCGACTCTGAGCCCCTCCCGGATGACTGAGCTTCTCACCTTATCTCTAAGGGAGAGCCCGGACACCCTGCGGAGAAAACTCATTTCAGCCGCTTGTATCCGGGATCTTGTTCTTTCGGTCACGACCCATAGCTCGTGACCATAGGTGAGGGTTGGGACGTAGATCGACCGGTAAATTGAGAGCTTCGCCCTTTGGCTCAGCTCCTTCTTCACCACGACAGACCGATACAACGTCCGCATCACAGCAGACGCTGCACCGATCCGCCTGTCGATCTCCCGCTCCCTCCTACCCCCACTCGTGAACAAGACCCCAAGATACTTGAACTCCTCCACTTGGGGTAAGATCTCCTCCCCGACCCGGAGGGGGCACTCCACCCTTTTCCGACCGAGGACCATGGTTTCAGATTTGGAGGTGCTGATTTCCATCCCAACCGCTTCACACTCGGCTGCGAAACGCTCCAGTGAGAGTTGGAGAGCCCCGTTTGAAGGAGCCAACAGCACCACATCATCTGCAAAAAGCACGGATGTAATACTGAGGCCCCCAAAACTGACCCCCTCAACGCTTCGGCTGCGCCTAGAAATTCTGTCCATAAAGGTTATGAACAGAATCTGTGACAAAGGGCAGCCTTGGCTGAGTCCTAACCCCACTGGAAACGATTCCGACTTACTGCTGGCAATGCGAACCAAACTCTGACATCGGTGGTATAGTGACCGAACAGCCCGTATCGGGGGGTTCGGTACCCCATACACACGAAGCACCCCCCACAGAACTCCCCGAGGGACACGGTCAAACGCCTTCTCCAAGTCCACAAAACACATGTAGACTGGTTGGGCGAATTCCCACATACCCTCAAGGACCCTGCTACGGGTGTAGAGCTGGTCCACTGTTCCACGGCCGGGACGAAAACCACACTGCTCCTCCTCAATTGGAGGCTCGACTTCCTGACGGACCCTCCTCTCCAGCACCCCTGAATAGACCTTACCAGGGAGGCTGAGGAGTGTGATCCCTCTGTAGTTGGAACACACCCTCCGGTCCCCCTTTTTAAAAAGAGGGACTACCACCCCGGTCTGCCAATCCAGAGGCACTCTCCCTGTTGACCACGCGATGTTGCAGAGGCGTGTCAACCAGGACAGCCCCACAACATCCAGAGCCTTGAGGAACTCCGGGCGGATCTCATCCACCCCTGGGGCCTTGCCACCGAGGAGCTTTTTAACCACATCGGTGACTTCAACCACAGAGATAGGAGAGCCCACCTCAGAGTCCCCAGGCTCTGCTTCCTCCAAGGAAGGCGTGTTGGTGGAGTTGAGGAGGTCTTCGAAGTACTCTGCCCACCGGTTCACAACGTCCCGAGTCGAAGTCAGCAGCGCCCCATCCCCACTGTACACAGTGTTAGTGGTGCACTGCTTCCCCCTCCTGAGACGTCGGATGGTGGACCAGAATTTCCTCGAAGCCGTCCGGAAGTCCGCTTCCATGGCCTCACCGAACTCTTCCCACGCTCGGGTTTTTGCCTCGGCGAACACCGAAGCCGCGGTCCGCTTGGCCAGTCGATACCCGTCAGCTGCCTCTGGGGTCCCACAGGCCATAAAGGCTCGATAGGACTCCTTCTTCAGCTTGACGGCATCCCTTACTGCTGGTGTCCACCAGCGAGTACGGGGATTGCCGCCACGACAGGCACCAACCACCTTACGGCCACAACTCAGATTGGCCGCCTCAACAATAGAGGCACGGAACATGGTCCACTCGGACTCAATGTCCCCCGTCTCCCCCGGAACATGGGAAAAGCTCTGTCGGAGGTGGGAGTTGAAACTCCTTCTGACAGGGGATTCCGCCAGACGCTCCCAACAAACCCTCACTATACGTTTGGGTCTGCCAGGACGGACCGGCATCTTCCCCCACCATTGGAGCCTACTCACCACCAGGTGGTGATCAGTTGACAGCTCCGCCCCTCTCTTCACCCGAGTGTCCAGAACATGCGGCCGCAAATCCGATGATACAACTACAAAGTCGATCATCGAACTGCGGCCTAGGGTGTCCTGGTGCCAAGTGCACATATGGACACCCTTATGTTTGAACAAGGTGTTCGTTATGGACAATCCGTGACGAGCACAGAAGTCCAATAACAAAACACCACTCGGGTTTTGATCGGGGGGGCCGTTCCTCCCAATCACGCCCCTCCAGGTATCACTGTCATTGCCCACGTGAGCATTGAAGTCCCCCAGCAGAACAATGGAGTCCCCAGCAGGAGTACTCTCCAGCACACCCTCCAAGGACTCCAAAAAGGGTGGGTATGCTGAGCTGCTGTTTGGTGCATATGCACAAACAACAGTCAGGACCCGTCCACCCACCCGAAGGCGGAGGGAGGCAACCCTCTCGTCTACCGGTGTGAACCCCAATGTACAGGCACTGAGGCGGGGGGCAATGAGTATGCCCACACCTGCTCTGCGCCTCTCACCGTGAGCAACTCCAGAGTGGAAGAGAGTCCAACCCCTCTCGAGAGAACTGGTACCAGAACCCAGGCTGTGTGTGGAGGCAAGTCCGACTATATCCAGTCGGAAATTCTCTGCCTCACACACCAGCTCGGGCTCCTTCCCTGCCAGAGAGGTGACATTCCATGTCCCAAGAGCTAGCTTCTGCAGCCAAGGATCGGACCGCCAGGGTCCCCGCCTGGACTCGAATCTGCAATGAAATGGGACATCCCTGATTTGACACTCATTGTCAAATACGTTGCATGCATTTTAACTGTTTAAATTATGAAAAAAGAGATATAGTTCCTCATCCAAAGCTTACCATCCAATTCAGTCTTCCCTCTTTTGGAGAGATGCTTTTCCCTTTTTGGGGCTAAAGGTCGATACCACCACATGAAAAGGAGAACAAAGTGACACATTTTACTAAATCAGTGTTGAACAAAAATATGCTATCAAGGCATTCATTTAGTAACCCAATTCCAGTGAAATTGGGACATTATGCTCATCAATCAAAACAGAATACAATGATTTGCAAATCATGTCCAACCTATATTTAAGTGAAGCATTACAAAGACAAGACAACATTCAATGTTCAAATTGGTACATTTAATTTTTTCCAATAATATTTAACTTAGAATTTAATGGCTGTAATGCGTTCCATAAAAGATGGAACAGCTAGCAAAAAAAATAATGTTGAGAAATGCTCATCAAACCCCTGTTTGTCACATCCCACCGGTGAACAGGCTAACTGTGAATGGGTGGGTGCCATGATTGGGTCAAAAAGTAGCTATCCTGAATTCACAAGCAAAGATTGGGTGAGGGTCACCACAAGTTGAATCGTTGAAGGACAGAGTTTCACAACGTATAATTGCAAGGAATTGAGGGATTACGTCATCTTTGGTCCATAATATCAAAAGGTTCAGAGAATCTGGACCAATCAGTGCATGTAAGCGGCAAGGCCAAAAACAGATAACATTCAAAGGCCATGACCTTCGACCTATCAGAGAGCACTGCATCCAAAACAACCTTGTCCCAGCTTGTTTGGAACGTGTTGCAGCCATCAATTCCAACATAGTAGTGTAGCCAATTACCGTATTTTCACGACTATAAGGCGCCATTAAAAGTCTTAAATTTTCTCCAAAATGGACAGGACGCCTTATGGTGCGGAGCGTCCTTTATATGCGCTGAGTTCCAAAATCTGACTGACAGCCAACACGCTGTTTATATGGAGAAAAGGCGGAAGTGACTGTGAAAGAAGGCGGCCAATCAGAGAAGGGTGGGCGTGTATATATACATATATGGAGAGGGAGAGAGAGAGAGAGAGAGAGGGAGAGAGAGGACAGGCAAGCTAGTCCGCCAATGGTGAAGGGTGGGCGTGTAAGTGGACGCCTCAAGCCAGTACCAACACTTGTATAGCGTGTGGCAATGTGCATTGTTGCAAAACAACTCCGGTTTTGGTTTCTAAGAACCCCTGAAAATAAATTCGACAAAGAGACATGCCTACGAAGCTCAGTTAAAACTTAAAGCCACCGGTTATGCTTTTGGCATGCGTGACCATCTCACAGCAGCGGTGAAAAATCAAGTCAAGCAAATGAACTCTGAGCTTGCCGTTATTCCCGGAGGCTTGACTAAAGAACTCCAACCGCTGGACATTGGCATCAACCGGGCGTTCAAAGTAAAGTTGCGAACAGCATGGGAACAATGATCGATGGCAAACACAACTTTACAAAGAGTGAGAGGCAGCGCTGGGCGAGTTACGCCACAATACGCAACAACGAGAGGGAACGCGGCGTTTTTGATGGATTACGGTACTTGCACAATTGTTCAATTCTTTCTACACACACACGCGCTGCCACCATGTTTCGCTCTGTTCTTTACTTTCAAATGTGGGAAAGCTTCACACGAGAGAAATGTTGACTTTGCTGTTGCTACTCCTTCTTTCCGCTCGGCAATGCGTAGCAACTCACACTAGCATGTGATGCATTCAATGACAACTGATATGTGCAGTCCTCTGCTTCTGATACAGAGGATGAGGACTTTGATGGATTTCTGGGTGATGATTGATCGAAAACGTGAGAACATTGTACGATGGCTAAATAAAATACACCCGAACTCAGTTCTGCTTTCGTTGCCTTTTTAAAAACTTGTTTTTATCTTATCTGTATGTCTTGGCATGCTACCGTATGCTTCAAGCTAACGTGTTAGAGTGCGCGCATGCATGCCGTATGTTTAAGCTGGCGTATGTTTTACCACTGTAAAACTGCGGCTATTCGTACGATGCGTCCTGTGTATGTGTAAAATACAGAAATGTCACGCATTAATGAGACTGCGGCCATTAGTACGATGCGTCGAATAGTCGTGAAAATACGGCAAATAGAGGTTGAACATGACATGCAAATCATTGTATTATGTATTAAATACAAGTTTGTGCTTCCATTAAGAATAGAGAAGATTTACTGGGCAACATATAACATTTGAAAGGTATGTTACAAGAACATGTTGTATGATTTCATGCTAGTCAGTGTGAACCAACCGACATGATTACATTTTGTTAGACCAATGCAAATATTTGGCAGAAATAAAATACTGATTCCTGATTCAAAATAACTATCATCCATAAATTATCTTCCCCCTTCAAGTGCATTCCAGTGGCAGCCAGTGAACGAGCCTGGTCTCTATTGAACGCGAATAGCAGGGGTTTCGAAAAACATCTTTTATATTGATAGATTACATTGTCCAGTGTGGGCAATGCATTTGATAAATGAAATGGTAAGAACATGAATCTAAATACAAAAATACCCAAAACAATGCTGTAATCGATCGTGTAATATTGTACAGTAGAAATTTTTGTTGTATGTCATTTCATAGTGCTTTAGGTGCTAGAGTGAATTTACGCCGCATTATTTCCCCCAAGAAACATTTGATTTATAACGGCTAAAAATACACAAGGATTAAATATAATTTATATATGTTCCTCATACTGCGTGACAACTGACCGGAACAAATTATGGAGAAATTAAAACTCTTGACATGTCCATTCATCCGTTCTGCCCCCCCCCCACCCCAAAAGCCGACTGCCCCCATGTCGAGCGTTGCCACGTACAAAGTTACACCAGTGTAGCCCCTGAAAACAGCTTAAAACGGAGCAAATGTAACCCTGCTCAGGAGGTGGTTTAAACATTTACTCTGGAGTAAATGCTAGTATGCGGGGCAGCACCGATATAAAATGGGACGTGTGAACGCTACAGGAGTAGACTTGCTACGCGTGAAAAGAGTTGATTACATACGGGTAGAATGTGTTGCTTTCGTGCTCGTTTGTACTTCTGTCATCTTTCCTTTTGTAGGAGACTGCACCGTCTCAGAGTTGATTGTGTAGTTTGTTCCTTTATGTGTTCACAAACCCTCCCACAGAATTTATTTTGTGATGCCTTATGTTTCCTTTCCAATTGCCTTGCCATCTTTAAATTTGATTGGCCACAGTAGAAGCAATAATGACTTCTGTGCCAAACTCGTTTGCCTTCCCTTTTTGTAAATGCTTTTATGGTTAAAGAAGGATCTTCTTTGCTCATCTTTTGTTTTTACATAGGTTAATGGGTTACCTTCTTTACGAATTGCAGACATGACTGTGCTCCTCTGCTTCATATGTCTGATGACTTGTAGAGTCTTCACTGGATGTATCATAAGAACAATTTTTCTACCTTTGGATGGAATATCTCCTCGTCATCACTCGACTCAGAGGATGTCTTAGTTGGTTTGTATTCCTCATCTGATCCAAAAAGACTTGAGTCAGAATAATCACCATCTTCAGTGGGATTGTCCATCTGTTATTTAAAAAAAAAAAAGATCAGAAAATACCATTGCAATTAATGATGTTAGAGAATAGTACTGATAATTCAGGCTTACATGACAAGATAGTTCTGTGGGATAAAATATTAATCGAACACATTAACATGGCAAAACAGAAATACCTTATAGAAATAACTTATTTTGTTTAATATGGGCAAATACAGCATTTGAAACTGACCGGGTAATCAATTAAAAGTCGACTTATTATAATTTTTAAAAATGTCTATATCACTCATTTCCAGTGCTTGGCAAAGATAGGTAAGTGCCGAAACCAAATAATGGTATCAGGCTGATACCGGCATTATTTTAAGGTTATCGTGGAGGCTGCCAATACCAGCAATCGATATTTCAGAAAATCAACATCAACATTCATCCACTAATTTGCCGATTAACGTCTAATCACTAAGTTGATATGAGTATGATAAGGTTAAGATTCATGCTGAGAATGCATCACTAGTGTGTTTTTATAAGCCTGGGCCAATAACTGGTTTGACGTTTGAAAAGTCAAAGTTTCAATCACCACTAATTCGGCTTTGCCAATAAGGATATTTGGGATCAATAAACGATGAGCGAGTGTGGTTACAAATCGCAAAGGTTGATGACAGTGACAATGTATGTTGCCACAAAAAAATCATTAAAATGTCCCCATAAAATAGTAGAAAGCTTAACAAACATAGAAAATATGCATCTCTCCTCATATAAGTGGGGGGTTTTTCAGCCCAAAATGCATAGGTTTTGGTGATCCACACATTTAACCTTTATTATTGTTTTTTATTCATTTATTATTTAATTTTAACTTTTGTGTTGATAATGGTTCACAGTATAATATTTCGTTCAACCCACTTTATCTGTAAATTGCTTGGTATTTTACATCGTCTTTTTGCAGTTACTTTCTGTATATGGAAAGACACTGGTTCCATTTGCAACTAATTCTCTGCTCAACTAAGATGGCGGCGGCGGCGAAAGACGCTGGGTCATTTGCAACTAATTTTCTGCTCAACTAAAATGGCGACGACGACGACGGCGAGACGACGGCGGCGGGGGGGGGGGGGGGTGTTAAAACTTCATTTTACCACACCAACGGCCTATTCTGTGGCGCTGTATTGTGTGTCTGACGGCCTATTGAAAGTTTATTGTTTGAGAGGAAACTTTCTATCTTGGTGACAACTCCTTAGGTACAGCATGGTAGAGTTATTCATATAGTTGGTTTCACTCTAATGCTGATATAACACGAACCTTTGAGCCTGCCCGAATTACTTAGAATAACTAACTTGTAAGAAAACATTCAAAACTTGAGTGTCTTACCTGCTTTAATTCTGAAGTATTTGTCACTTTCTGGGGTTTTCTCGATGATGCTGACTCGTACGCTCACTCTTCTCAACGCCTTCCGTTTGTGCAGGTAGCAAAGCGCGCGTTTCCTAATTGATGGTCAGCGAGTGTGATGTGGGGGAGGGTAGCTGTAGAAACTCGTTTCCTGCAACGTAACTGTGACGTTTTGGGGTGTGAAAACAGCCCCGCCCCTTCATAACCAAAACTCCTTCACTTTTCCTCTGAGGTCCGTTTTGAAGTGGGGCATAGTAAATGTCAAGCAATATCAACATATTTTATGAACTCTTGTTTACACCAATGTCATGTACTCCTAAAATGAGCACAGCATATATACATGTGTGTGTATATACATACTGTATATATATACAGTATATACACACACACACATATTTTAAAAACGACTTAAAATATTGTAATTGTTCTGAAAGCAACATTATTCCCAAATGCTAATATGGAATTGTGATGAAACATCATTATTATTTACTTATTGGATGCAATTCGTATTATACAGTTTCGATGTCCAAAGCAGAATAAAACGAATTAGATTTTCTGGGGACACGACTGCAACACTCAACTCTTCTTGCAAAGCTTTGTTGCTGCTGTATGAACCGCGCTCCTAGTTGATCACGTGCTCAAACTAGTGTGGGGGAGGGGAGCTGAATAAACTGTTCAAACAGTGCAACTGCGAGGGTTTGGAGCTGGGAACAGCCCCTCCCCCCTTCATGGCCAACGATAAACTAAAATTGCTCAGCCTTTAACTTTTATTTTACTCTGCGGTCTGTTTTGAGGGGAGCATGATAAATTTCAAGCAACATCTATATGTTTCAGCAACTGTAATAACACAAATGTATATACCTGTTCATATTTTTTAAACCAGACTTAAATATTATAATTGTTCAATGAAACATAATTACAGTAAGTATTGCCATCTATTGACTTCTGTCAAACGAAAATTCCCTCACCCAGAATAAAAATCTATCCATTACACATTTGAGTACGATATTACATTATATGATTGCTTCAGGAGTATGAGGTACCGAGTCCCCTGATGCGGGCACTTTGGTCCCTCCACCACAGATGTCAGAATTTGGTTCACATTACCGGCAGTAAGTCAGAATCGTTTCCAGTGAGGGTTGGGCTCCGCCAAGGCTGCCCTTTGTCATCGATTCTGTTCATAAACATTACGGACATTGGCAATTTCTAGGCGCAGTGTAAGTGTTGATGGGGGTCCATTTTGGTGGCCTCAGTATTACATCTCTGCTTATTGCAGATGATGTGGGACTGTTGGCTCTTTCAAGCAGGGCCCTTCAACTCTCACTTGAGCGTTTCACAGCTGAGTATGAAGTGGTTGGGATGGAAATCAGTCGGAAAAGGGTGGAGTTCTCTCTCCGGGTCGGGGAGGAGATCTTGTCCCAAGTGGAGGAGTTTAAGTATTTTGGGGTCTTGTTTGCAAGTGAGGGCAGGAGGGAATGACAGATCGACAGGCGCAGCGGTGAAGCGGCTGGTGCTTGCTCTGCGCGCTTTGTATCGGTCAGTCGTGGTGAAGAAGGAGCTGAGCCAAAGGGCGAAGCTCTCAATTTACCGGTTGATCTACGTTCCAACCCTCATCTACTGTCATGAGCAATGAGTCGTGACCGAAAGAATGAGATCCCAGATACAAGCGGCCGAAATGAGTTTTAAAGGTGTTCCGGGCATGTCCCACCGGCAGGAGGCCCCGGGGACAACCCAAGACACGCTGGAGAGACTGTGTCACTCAGCTGGCCTGGGAATGTTTCAGAATCCCCGGGAAGAGCTAGGAGAAGTGGCTGGGGAGAGGGAAGTCTGGGCTTCCCTGCTAAAGCTGCTGCCCCTGTTACCCGACCTTGGATAAGCGGTGGAATATGGATGGATGGATATTACATTAGTGATCGATTCATAACAACGGACGAACGTTCCGATAAATGGAACTAGGAAGCCATACGGAAGCTCGAATTAGAGCAAACTCAAGCAAGTCCCGTTCGATACCGCGGAATAACTGTCTGCACCACTTTTTACTCTCTTTGGCACAAAAACAGCAGAATCTCTCTATTGGCATGAGTTTACTGGAATCGTGAACGACTTTCTATTCCATTCATTTACATTTACGTCCTGTCGATCGTTGCATCCAAACAAAGGAATGGTAATGACTGTGGAAGAGAACATGGAATGCATCCGATTAGATGCTCAAAGCAAGTTGCTTGTGGCTCGACGGACTGTAGAGTAAATGAACGTTTCCTGGAATGCTTGACCTGCTATCATGCTAACTCAACTCAACATTATTTATAGAGCACTTTCAAACAGCCATCGCTGCATACAAAGTGCTTTACATGGAGCAATTTAACATATACAACAAACAGTAACGCAGTCTGTAATAAATACGGTAGAAAGCACCGAACAGCAAAACCAAGAACAAATCTAAGTCATGGTGAGTCAAATGCCAAAGAATACAATTGAGTTTTGAGGCGCGTTTTGAAGATGGGCAGCGAGGAGGCTTGCCGAATGTTCAGTGGGAGGTCATTCCAGAGAGAGGGACCAGCAACAGAAAAGGCTCCATCCCCTCTGAGCCTCAGTTTAGTTCTTGGTCCTTCTAATAATGTCTGGTCCGCAGACCAGATGAGGTCAGCGAGGTAAGGTGGCACGAGGTAATTTAGAGATTTGAAAAGGTCATTTAGAGATTTGAAAACAATTTGCGCTAACTGGAGCGCTAATCAGAGAGAAGGCGAGTTCCATCGCGCTATGGGCATGGAGGACTTTGAAGGGTCCCGTGGATGCCTTCAGACATTTGTTGCACAACATCAGCTGAGCAACGCTGTCTTGGGTGGTGATCGAGGGGAGGTCAAGTTCGAGATAGTGAGTGATTGGAAAGAAAAGCCACCAGCTGTTATAGGTCTCATTTTGGAGCAAAGAGCCCTCATTTTGTGACTACTCTTGTTATAATGTATTTTGTTCATATACCTGTACTGTATACTGCCGTTTTTGTGTTATTTGTGTTGTTGGAGCATATATTTTTGCATTTTACTGCTTGTGTTCTTACACATGTATTTTGTTAACACACTTGCATGTTCATAAAGGACGTGTACCGTAGTCATGTCCCACATAAGGAAATTCTGTTATCAAGACTGATTGAGCAACGCAAACATGATTTCTTACTAAAGAATACTTACTGTTGTTACTTATTGGATGCAAATCATAATGATCCAGTTGAAATGTCCAAAGCAGAATGAAACAAATTGGATATGCTGGGGACACTTCTGCAATACAGTACCTAACTCATTTTTTCTTGCAAAGCGTTGTGGCTGGCTTCTGCGCAGCTCTGCTAATTGAAATGTAAGCAAACTCATGTCTGGGGGGAGGGGTGCAGCAAAAACTTCGTTTTGGAGCAGGTAACAGCCGCTCCTCTTCATGGCCAATGACTAAGTCAATTATCAAAATTGCCATAGCCTTTTTGAACTTTGAGGTCTGCTGTGAAGGCGAGCATGATAAATTTTGAGCAACATCTACATACAGTATTTGAGTAACTAGGCTCACCAATGTCACATACTCCGCGCACACACAGTATATTTAAACTGACTTACAATTTTACAATTGTTTTTAAAGCAACATAATTCCAAACTCTAATATGGAATTTAGATGAAACAATTATTTACTTATTGAATGCAAGTCATATTTTCCAGTTTCAATGTCCAAAGCTGAATGAAATAAATTGGATATGCTGGGGACACTTCTGCAATACAGTACCTAACTCATTTTTTTCTTGCAAAGCGTTGTGGCTGGCTTCTGCGCAGCTCTGCTAAATGAAATGTAAACAAACTCATGTCTGGGGGGAGGGGTGCTGCAAAAACTTCGTTTTGGAGCAGGTAACAGCCGCTCCCCTTCATGGCCAATGATTAAGTCAATTATCAAAGTTCCCACAGCCTTTGTGAACTTTGAGGTCTGATGTGAAGGAGAGCATGATAAATTTTGAGCAACATCTACATACAGTATTTGAGTAACGAGGATCACCAATGTCACATACTCCTAAAATAATTACAGCAAATAAAATTATATATATGTTCACAAACACAACCGCACACACAGTATATTTAAACTGACTTAAAAATTTACAATTGTTTTTAAAGCAACATAATTCCAAACTCTAAAATGGAATTTAATCGTTTCTTGGTTTCTTGGAATTGGAATTCTTTACTTATTGAATGCAAGTCATATTTTCCAGTTTCAATGTCCAAAGCAGAATAAAATGAATTGGATTTTCTGGGGCCCTCCGTGAGTCGTCACCTTACCGTGGTGGAGGGGTTTATGTGTCCCAATGATCCTAGAAGCTAAGTTGTCTGGGGCTTTATGCCCCTGGCAGGGTCACCCATGGCAAACAGGTTCGAGGTGAGGGGCCAGACAAAGCACGGCTCAAAGACCCCAATGATGAATACAATAAATGGATCTAGGTTTCCCTTGCCCGGACGCGGGTCACCGGGGCCCCCTTCTGGAGCCAGGCCTGGAGGTGGGGCTCGTTGGCAGGCGCCTGGTGGCCGGGCCTACACCCATGGGGCCCGGCCGGGCACAGCCCGAAGAGGCAACGTGGGTCCCCCTTCCCATGGGCTCACCGCCAATGAGAGGGGCCAAATGGGTCGGGTGCAATGTGAGCTGGGCTGCAGCCAAAGGCGGGGACCCTGGCGGTCCGATCCTCGGCTGCAGAAGCTAGCTCTTGGGACATGGAATGTCACCTCTCTGGCAGGGAAGGAGCCCGAGCTGGTGTGTGAGGCAGAGAATTTCCGACTGGATATAGTCGGACTTGCCTCCACACACAGCCTGGGTTCTGGTACCAGTTCTCTCGAGAGGGGTTGGACTCTCTTCCACTCTGGAGTTGCTCACGGTGAGAGGCGCAGAGCAGGTGTGGGAATACTCATTGCCCCCCGGCTCAGTGCCTGTACATTGGGGTTCACACCGGTAGACGAGAGGGTTGCCTCCCTCCGCCTTCGGGTGGGTGGACGGGTCCTGACTGTTGTTTGTGCATATGCACCAAACAGCAGCTCAGCATACCCACCCTTTTTGGAGTCCTTGGAGGGTGTGCTGGAGAGTACTCCTGCTGGGGACTCCATTGTTCTGCTGGGGGACTTCAATGCTCACGTGGGCAATGACAGTGATACCTGGAGGGGCGTGATTGGGAGGAACGGCCCCCCCGATCAAAACCCGAGTGGTGTTTTGTTATTGGACTTCTGTGCTCGTCACGGATTGTCCATAACGAACACCTTGTTCAAACATAAGGGTGTCCATATGTGCACTTGGCACCAGGACACCCTAGGCCGCAGTTCGATGATCGACTTTGTAGTTGTATCATCGGATTTGCGGCCGCATGTTCTGGACACTCGGGTGAAGAGAGGGGCGGAGCTGTCAACTGATCACCACCTGGTGGTGAGTAGGCTCCAATGGTGGGGGAAGATGCCGGTCCGTCCTGGCAGACCCAAACGTATAGTGAGGGTTTGTTGGGAGCGTCTGGCGGAATCCCCTGTCAGAAGGAGTTTCAACTCCCACCTCCGACAGAGCTTTTCCCATGTTCCGGGGGAGACGGGGGACATTGAGTCCGAGTGGACCATGTTCCGTGCCTCTATTGTTGAGGCGGCCAATCTGAGTTGTGGCCGTAAGGTGGTTGGTGCCTGTCGTGGCGGCAATCCCCGTACTCGCTGGTGGACACCAGCAGTAAGGGATGCCGTCAAGCTGAAGAAGGAGTCCTATCGAGCCTTTATGGCCTGTGGGACCCCAGAGGCAGCTGACGGGTATCGACTGGCCAAGCGGACCGCGGCTTCGGTGTTCGCCGAGGCAAAAACCCGAGCGTGGGAAGAGTTCGGTGAGGCCATGGAAGCGGACTTCCGGACGGCTTCGAGGAAATTCTGGTCAACCATCCGACGTCTCAGGAGGGGGAAGCAGTGCACCACTAACACTGTGTACAGCGGGGATGGGGCGCTGCTGACTTCGACTCGGGACCTTGTGAACCAGTGGGCAGAGTACTTCGAAGACCTCCTCAACTCCACCAACACGCCTTCCTTGGAGGAAGCAGAGCCTGGGGACTCTGAGGTGGGCTCTCCTATCTCTGTGGTTGAAGTCACCGATGTGGTTAAAAAGCTCCTCGGTGGTAGGGCCCCAGGGGTGGATGAGATCCGCCCGGAGTTCCTCAAGGCTCTGGATGTTGTTGGGCTGTCCTGGTTGACACGCCTCTGCCATATCGCGTGGTCAACAGGGAGAGTGCCTCTGGATTGGCAGACCGGGGTGGTAGTCCCTCTTTTTAAAAAGGGGGACCGGAGGGTGTGTTCCAACTATAGAGGGATCACACTCCTCAGCCTCCCTGGTAAGGTCTATTCAGGGGTGCTGGAGAGGAGGGTCCGTCAGGAAGTCGAGCCTCAGATTGAGGAGGAGCAGTGTGGTTTTCGTCCCGGCCGTGGAACAGTGGACCAGCTCTACACCCTTAGCAGGGTTCTCGAGGGTATGTGGGAATTCGCCCAACCAGTCTACATGTGTTTTGTGGACTTGGAGAAGGCGTTTGACCGTGTCCCTCGGGGAGTTCTGTGGGGGGTGCTTCGTGTGTATGGGGTACCGAAACCCCTGATACGGGCTGTTCGGTCACTATACCACCGATGTCAGAGTTTGGTTCGCATTGCCAGCAGTAAGTCGGAATCGTTTCCAGTGGGGGTAGGACTCCGCCAAGGCTGCCGTTTGTCGCTGATTCTGTTCATAACCTTTATGGACAGAATTTCTAGGCGCAGCCGAAGCGTTGAGGGGGTCCGTTTTGGGGGCCTCAGTATTGCATCCCTGCTTTTTGCAGATGATGTGGTGCTGTTGGCTCCTTCAAACGGGGCTCTCCAACTCTCACTGGAGCGTTTCGCAGCCGAGTGTGAAGCGGTTGGGATGAGAATCAGCACCTCCAAATCTGAAACCATGGTCCTCAGTCGGAAAAGGGTGGAGTGCCCCCTCCGGGTCGGGGAAGAGATCTTACCCCAAGTGGAGGAGTTCAAGTATCTTGGGGTCTTGTTCACGAGTGGGGGTAGGAGGGAGCGGGAGATCGACAGGCGGATCGGTGCAGCGTCTGCTGTGATGCGGACGTTGTATCGGTCTGTCGTGGTGAAGAAGGAGCTGAGCCAAAGGGCGAAGCTCTCAATTTACCGGTCGATCTACGTCCCAACCCTCACCTATGGTCACGAGCTATGGGTCGTGACCGAAAGAATGAGATCCCGGATACAAGCGGCCGAAATGAGTTTTCTCCGGAGGGTGTCCGGGCTCTCCCTTAGAGATAAGGTGAGAAGCTCAGTCATCCGGGAGGGGTTCAGAGTCGAGCCGCTTCTCCTCCACATCGAGAGGAGCCAGATGAGGTGGCTTGGGCATCTGATTCGGATGCCTCTTGAGCGCCTCACCGGTGAGGTGTTCCGGTCATGTCCCACCGGGAGGAGACCCAGAGGAAGACCCAGGACACGCTGGAGAGACTATGTCACCCAGCTTGCCTGGGAACGGCTCGGGATCCCCCGGAGAGAGCTGGAAGAAGTAGCTAAGGAGAGAGAAGTCTGGGCTTCCCTGCTAAAGCTGTTGCCCCCGCGACCCGGCCCCGGATAAGCGGTAGATGATGGATGGATGGATGGATTTTCTGGGGAGCGGCCTGGTGAACTAGTGGTCCGCGTGTTGACCTCACAGCGCAGAGGTACCAGGTTCAATTTCAGCTCCGGCCACCCTGTGTGAAGTTTGCATGTTCTCCCCAGGTCTGTGTGGGTTCTCTCCAGATCCCACATTCCAAAAACATGCATGGCAGGCTAATTGAACAATCCAAATTGTCCCTCGGTGGTGAGTGTGAGCGCGGATGGTTGTTTGTCTGTGTGTGCCCTGCGATTGGCTGGCAACCGGTTCAGGGTGTCCCCTGCCTACTGACCGAAGACGGCTGGGATAGGCTCCAGCACCCCCCGTGACCCTTGTGAGGATAAAACGGATCGGAAAATGACTGAATGTATGTTACAATGAGAACTCCGACATGCCTGAGGGCGTAAATATGCTTACAGCTTTAACTTTTTTAATTTAATTGCACTTTCCTATTTCTATTTAATGTGGTAGTTTGAAAATATAAATAAGAAGTTCCTCACCAATTACTCAGTACTTGTGATTCTTTCACTACGTACATTCATTCATCTTTCGAGCCGCTTGATCCTCACTAGGGTCGCGGGGGTGCTGGAGCCTATCCCAGCTGTCTTCGGGCAGTAGGCGGGGGACACCCTGAATCGGTTGCCAGCCAATCGCAGGGCACACAGAAACGTTCAACCATTCGCACTCACACTCACACCTAGGGACAATTTAGAGTGTTCAATCAGCCTGCTACGCATGTTTTTGAAATGTGGGAGGGAACCGGAGCACCCGGAGAAAACCCACGCCCCGGGAGAACATGCAAACTCCACACAGGGAGGCTGGAGCTGGAATCGAACCCGGTACCTCTGCACTGTGAAGCCGACGTGGTAACCACTGGACTACCGGGCTGCCCCACTACGTACATATTTACTCTTATTCAAGGACTCTTTTTTTTTTACATGTCATATTTTTCAAAAGTAACACTAATACAATTGAGTGCACATTTATTCTGCCACCTCTGTCCTTGTGTCCTTATGGAAAAGATGAGACTGATGCCCTAAATATAATAGTAAATAATAGTTCCATCAGTAGTATACAATAGAATACAAAACATTACTCAGTAAAAATACTCAGAGAGCTTTGCTTAATGTTAGAAATGTGCATTTCAAATTACAAATGTGGAGCTATGAAATGACAACTAAAACCTCAATATGTCACAAATGGAATAAGTGTGTACTTCACTAAATTATTTTAGGTTTTTTATTTAGTGGTTTGATTTAAGGTGTAATTTCGTGTGGGTCTGAGGCCATATTCCAGATTTGGGTTTGCATAACAAGTTCTATTTCATAACAAGATGTTTGTTAAAAAAGTTAAACTTAGACAAATATTAGATATAATAAAAAATACATCATTGTTTTACTTTCTAATAAGCCCATGAGACTGTTTTCTATAGTTTCAGTTTTGTTGGAACAAAAATATTTCAGAAATCAATAGGTGGCGGTAGTGAGTAAAAAGTGTGTGTATTGAATTTAAATGAAAATACACACAAAAAATCATTTTTGGTATATTTGTGAGGACCTCTCTGAAACTTTGAGAGATGCCTATATAAACCCTCTAGAGGCCTTTAGAATGAAAAACTTGTGAGGACTGGCCTAAATGTCCTCACTTGTCAAAAATGTCCTCACTACGTTGGTCTTATAATCACAGTGGTCCTCACAAGTATAGCCGTACAAACACACACACACACACACACACACACACACACACGCGGACATTGAGTCAATGTCTTCCCATTTTTGGAAGTCCAGTTTCCACTACTCACACTGACCTGCCAATCCTCATCTCATAGGAAACCTCTTCTTTAGCTTTGACACACTTATTGACACACTGTGTAAATATGTCAATAATTCCTTGACAAGAAGCCACTCAAACATTGACACTCAGCAAAGGTAGGGATCAGTGTCAAACACCTTGTGCTCACGTTTCACACACACCACCGTCACATAAAGTTTACATTGAACCTTTGCCTCGAGCAAGGCCTGCGAAGCCTGCATCCTGTCCATCCTCTCCCCACCTCAGGCAAACTAAAACACACTTGGAAACGTGCTGTTAATGTTCCATGGAGCATTCCCCAGATTCTGTCTTAATGAGGATGTTTGATTTCTACGTCCACAAGGAGCAATCTGTTACCCACTCATCTGGATATAGCGAGCCAACTGTTTCTTATTTAAAATGTGTTTGTGTGTGTGTACATGAATTGACATCCATCTCCTGCATGTCCGCACACATTGTTCAAAGAATTTGCCACAATTGTAAACCATTAGGGTAAACATTGGAGGTGGACATTTTGTGTAGCTTTAATGTAAAACCACGAAACAAACTCCATCGCTAAGGGTGAACCTCCCCCTAATGGCTTTAAAAAGTTTGCACTTCAAAGGGTGACATGTATTGGTGGTCTCAACTAAAGTCAAATGTACTTTCAGGTTGTTGGGGTTTTTTTTCTCACCGTGTTTACGGATTGAAAACTAAAACCAACAATTTCTTCATAATTGGACTAGGACTGAACAAAGAGTTATATCGGTTCAATCTCATCACTATGAAGATTTTCGTTTGGCAGATGCAGCACATGTTGCTCTGTAATCCATTAACATTCTTACTGAACCCAAGCAGCAGTGGTGGACACATCAATCCAAACATCGATAATATTGATACCAAAGGGGTGTTCACACGGCATACATTTGCTCCGGCGCTGCACCGATGTATTTTGTGGTGATATATTTTGCACCGCAGCAAATTGTGTGGAGCGTTCACACGTACAAAGCCACTGAGCGTGACAGCACCGGCACAGCGTCGGTGCAGCCCCACTTGCGTTCACACGGCAGTTTCTGCAGCGGAGCAAAACGACAGAAAACAAATGAGCTGTTGTGTTTATTCTTTTTAAAACGTATTGTATATACACAACTCAAGCGACTACTGGACCGGCACGTCCTTCTCCTTCTCGGTCTCCGTGCCTTCTGCTCGAGAGTGACCGCCCACGAAAACGTAAATCAACATGACTTCAATGACACTCAGAAAAGCAAACACTAATGCACCAAACAGAAAATCAAGAGAGGAAATCACAAAATAAATTATATGGGGGGCGGGGGGTTGTGAACAAACAACAAAGGAACAAACAACTCAGAGACAGCCCAGTCTCCTACAAAAGGAAAGAGAAACCAGCCAAGTCTTGTGTCGTTATTAAACAAACACATTACGGAAGTCCGACAGAGCACGAAAGCAACGCATTCTCGCCATACGTACTCTTCACAAGCATTTGCTCTGGAGCAAATTTAACCCAGTTTCATTCACACGTGCAAATTTACATTGGTGCTGCTTCGCAAACGAGCATTTGCTCCGGAGCAAATTTTTAAACCACCTCAACTGAGGTGGATCAAATTTGGTCCGGTGTAAGCCTTTTTCCGGGGCTACGCCGGAGCTAATTTGCACGTGTAAACGCTCTACTGGGGCAGCCCCGGCACAGCACCGGACCAAATCTTGCCGTGTGAACACCCCTCAAGTGAGTCTAAGAATCAAATCGATATTAGAGATATCAATATTAGATATCGTTATAGAGATATTAGATATGAGATGATACAGTAGTTTGTTTCGTTCTTGTCGACACTGCTGCCGTTTCATCAAACATATGCGACAGCCATGTTGCCATGTTGCCATCCTTGCTGCTTTTGTCTCAGGCCTGAGCAGGCACAGTTGGCTACAACCACCCCCACTCCCGACTTGTATTCGTCGCCTGGGCCATGTGATTTAGCAGCGCAAACAAGCAAGTCACCGGCTCGGTTTTGCCCCCCACCCCACCAGGCACCAGCACATACACACGCACACACACCACGTGCGTATATACAGTGCAACTTGCCGGAATCGCTCCAAAAAATCTGTAAGCACAATGTTTGTTCTGCAAAAGGTGGCTTCTTTTTTTTTTTTAACAAACCACTTTGGGGGTTGTTTGTTTGTACTTTTAATTTTTAATGTATTTTTAGACAGTGACAAACTTAAAGGTCATGAAAATTGAGAGAATTGGCAATTTCATGGTGCAAGAAAAATGGCTTTGCATAGTCAAGTTTTAAGTTGTACTGATGGATGTCGCAGTTTACTGATGTTAGTTTTCTGAAGTGTTTCTGAGCCAGTGTGATATTCTTGACACATTTCTGTCATCCTTAAACTGTATGATGATTTTCCCACGTAATTGATAAAGAGATGAATCGCCTATTCCAGCTTTCTTCTGGAAGTCGGCGTGGACATCTTGACCCGGTTGCCAGCCAATCGCAGAGCACATAGAGACGAACCACACTCACACCAAGGGACAATTCGGAGTGTTCAATCAGCCTGCCATGCATGTTTATGGAATGTGAGAGTAAACTGGAGTATACGGAGAAAAGTAACGTAGGCACGAGGAGAATATGCAAACTCCACAGAGGAAGGCCGAAGCCGGGATTGAACCCACCACTTCTGCACTGTGAGGTCAATGCACTAATATATGTATATATATATATATATATATATATAAGATAGATAGATATACACACACACACACACACACACACACACACATTCACACACGAGGTTCATTCAATAAATAAAGTGAATTTTTCGGTATAAGGACTTCGACTACAGATAGAAGCTTACTTTTTTTTTTTTCAATGTAGTCTCCCAGCACTGTTACACACATTTCCCATCTGTGCACAAGCTTCCAAATTCTCTCAGCGTCAAATTCTTTGAATTGATGTCTCAGCCAGTCGTGACAAGTATTGGACTTCATTGTCACATTCAAACTTGGTGCCAACTCCTGTGAACTGCTGAGGCAGGTCGAGAAAGACATAAAGAACGAATGCATGGATTCATGACACTTGCATCATGACAATGCAAGGCCTCACTCAGCAGCTCGAACGGTGGAGACCATCAACGAGCTGGGCTGGGAACTGCTCCTTCATCTCCCTTACAGCCCAGACCACTTCAGACTTTCTCCTGTTTGGTCCCTTAAAAACGTTCAGGAGAGGCACGAAGTGTGAAAGTGACAAAGTCAAAAGTGTTCTGAGCGACTGGCTGAAACTAATTGCAATGGTTGATTTCAATCTTTAAAAACCTTTAACTACGGTTTCTGAAAGGCTGATGAGGCAACCATGACGAGGAGGAGCAAGCAAAATGAGGGGCAATGGGGAGAACAGATTTTTTCCGCTGGTGTGATCATTTGTGCTATGCCAGAGAACGATTATCATAGCATAGCATCAGTTCAGCAATGCAGTTTCGGAACTCGTGAATTATATTCGGCTGACCTACAGCCAATCACCTAGAACAAAACTTCAAGTCTGCACTTCCTTGTGTCTGGGATACTTAAGAACAGTGTGAGATTTGTATGCTGGCCACTCGCAATGTGGTTTTCTAGGTTGTAAACACATTATTACAAAGTTCACTCGAAACATCTGAAATCAAACCAAATATAACATGGTTGTTGGCTTCACTAAAATTATTTTGAGAATTACTTGTTGTTTGAAATCAAAGTAAAAGTTTGCAATCTTGGTTTATCAGACACAACAAGCCCACCATGTAGGAGCAGTCTGTTTGAGCAAACACACAATCTAGCACCTGCTTCATTGGGTTTGAAGTCAATCAGGCCTTAAACGTGTCTAAATTGTACAATGGCAATAAAAGAAAAATTTAAAAAAGGATATAAGGACACTCTTTGAAAGTTTTGGAACTGAAGCTTTGAAAGACTGCGTGAGTGAAAATAACTTGCAAACCATAATTGATGCAGCCTATTAAGATGACAATGTAACTGCACTTAAATCAGTTTTTCCTTCCAAACCATGAGGACTGAATTTAAAAATGAGTGACCATAGAACGGCACACGCTATTTCTCATAATCAGTGGCTTCAGCATGAGCCGAGTGACTCTACCCACCAACACCCGTATCCCACTGAGTGAGCGAACGTTCAAAACTCTTTGAGACCAGTAAAACTACAGGCAAATGTCTTTATGACCATTTGCAAGCTTGAACTCACTCTGACGAGACATCAAAATTCACGACGTATGTAAACACTTGCAAACCTTTGCCACTCAGTGGGATTGGGGGATTTAGGCTTCTGAAAAACATTGGGCCATTAAGGATGGGTATCATCAAGACGACAATATTTATTCAATTTAAGGAGTCTGTCTTGTTTATGTACATTAAAAAGTAAACATATTTGTCTGTAGGGCCTTCACTTGATTGCAACTACAGCACGTAATTACCACAAGCAAATGACCGGGAACATTATTTCGCTGCCGAGCAGCTAGAAAAAAGGTTTCTACGTCACGAACATGTGAAATGCCACCAGTGGTTCCGATGTTATACTCAAAACATTTACTGTTGTGATCTATGATTTTGTGCTCAACATTGACCATTTAAAGAGAGATGTCTTGGTACCTGAAGCATAATTTACTAAATGAATGTGTCTGTTTAAATCCTGATCAGTCATCAATTCTTTGTAGCCCAGTGAGTGGCCTCCACCTGGAACACATTGTATTCTTTCCACGCCATATTTGCAAAATGTCAACAAAAACTTGCCATCAAAAATGACGGAATGATATGAACCCTTATGTAGCATATTTTTGGTGCTTTTGTTTTGTTTGTTTATTGTTTATTTAACATATAAACATGTGCCACAATGAATTGACAGAAAGTAATGGGAAATTAAATTGTAAAAAATGAAAAGAAAACAGTCATCATACGGCACAATTATATCTTCAAAGGAGCAGGAAGAAGTTAAAAAAAAACGTATCTAGTCCTACCCCATGTTTTGCATTAATATATAAGTAGACCATTTTTACGTCAATCAGAAAAAAAGGGAAAAGTCTGCAAACATAAGGAATCTGAAAATCATTAGCATTCTGGGTTGACTTTCAGTCGTAAATCATTGGGTTGATTCAGTGGGATAGGTACAGATTCACATCAGGAGCTAATCTGAGGAGCCTTATTTTCAAGAAAATCCCCACCAAATTTGTAGGTTCTGACCATCCGAACAATGTGTCAGGAGTCAAAGATCCAGGCTCAGAAAAAGTGCACTTCCAAAAATATTTCTTGAAGAAAATCACACCGATAAAGTATAAACAAAATCGCCGCTCACAAATTGCCAGGAAAAACTATGCATGAAACCAAAAGCGCTTGCAAAGGCAAGGTACAAAAGAAGAATGCTCTGAACTAAAATATTCAAAAATCCAATTACACAAAAAACAAAGAGCACTGCTAGGATAACAAAAATACTTTGAAACAAGAGTCACTGAACAAACAAGAGCCACTATGACTATACAAGGAGGTCTAGAAAAACACAGTTGAAGCATGAATTTTATTTATTTATTTATTTATTGGGGTATAAGGACTTCTACGACAGATAAAATTGTACTTTTTTTCTTCAACGTATTCTCCCAGCACTGTCACACACTTTTCCCATCTGTGCACAAGCGTCCATATTCCCTCGGCGTAAAAAGCTGTGGACTGATGTCTCAACCGGTTGCACACAACACTTTTGACTTCATCGTCACTAATGGCAATGGAGACACATTCATGTTCACACACACACACACACGCACACACGCGCACACAGGAACACACACAGACACACATTTTCACTCTCTCTCTCTCTTTTTCTCTCTCTCTCATACACACACTAGTCTTGCAGGGTGATGCAAGCAGCAGAAGCAGAAAGAGTCACACTGTGTTTCACACTGCTTTGGGGCCTGCCACACTCAACATTCATTAGTTTCACGATTTCGTGTCTGTGCTTATTGGAAGGGGAAAACAAATCTGTCCCTGATGTCGTTCTAACATTAGCTGAGTGTCAGATGACGCCTGTGGGACGTTAGTGTCATTTGATTTATTTCAGAGAGTAGGAATAATTTTGATCATGAACAAATATTTCTTGTTTGGTTTGATGTGGTGACAATTCTTGAGAGTAAGGCATGCCATTCGATTCTTGTTAAAGCCATAGATTATCCTTTATCAAAAACCATTGTACCATCAAACTTACATGAAAATGTATTTGTTTTCACAGTCACAGACTGGAATGTTTTTCTAGAAGAATGTGCTGAAGGCACTGAAGACTCCTCCCACTGTATTTAAAGACTATATTTCTGTGAGGATATTGTCCCAACAATGGTCTACTGGTGACGGAATTAGCCATGGATAAATAAGAACATCAGAAGCCTTCTCAACAGGGAGAAGAGGGCCTTCACGGCGTCGGGCCGTGAGGAGCTTAGGGCGATCCAAAAGCCAGGGCTGTGCTGTCATCAAGTGCACCTTTATTGAATCCAAGTCAAAGTCCAGATGTAATCAACAGTAAACCTTTAGGCAAAAAAAAACACCCCAAACTAACAAACAAACAAAAGACAATTTTCACGACCACAATATTAGAGATATTTCATGATGCTCAACTCTTCTTCGATGTCATGGACCCCATTTATTGATTAAATTTGTGTGCAGATACACAACAGAAACGATTTCAAAAACCATGTTGCTTTATTAATGATGCTCAACCTCCGGGCAAAGAGGGAAGAAATTGGGCACTGGGGAGCAGTAAACTGCACCAAGGAGTGAGAGGCACCTACAAAACAGTGCCAAACTCAATGCTAATGAACACGTGTCATTGCGGCAGGTTTGCTCTGCCCAATTTCGAGTGTTCAATCAGCCTGACATGCATGTTTTTGGAATGTGGGAGGAAACTGGAGTGCCCGGAGAAAGGCCACGCAGGGCCCAGGGAGAACGTGCGAACTCCACACAGGAAGGCCGGAGCTGGGATCAAACCCACGACCTCTGCGCCATGAGGTCAACGTGCTAACCACTGACCCACCGGGCCCCGCCTATATATAAATTCATATATATATATATATATATATATGAATTTATATATATATATAAAATTCCTCGTCTCACCCCCCCTCGGGTGGTGTCCGTCCCTCATTCAGCTCGGGTCCTCTTCCAGAGGCCAGGAAGCTTGAGGGTTCTGGTTCTTGGCCTGTTGATTTAATTTCAATTCAGTGTTTTGAGCTGGTATGGGATCATGTCTACCAAGATTGAAGTGCAAATGGAACACTTGTTGCGTTGCAGTCACAGATTTGTTTGTTTTGATAAATGTTTCCGCAATGAAAGCGCAATGTTCACCAGTCCAATTCATGGCAGCAAGTGGAAAAGAAATGAAAAACAATGGCATTATAAAGAAACTAAGCAAAATGGCATTTTTTGAAAAAAAAATGGCATATGTACTTTTTGAAAACCACTTTTCAGATAGATAGATATGAAAAACAATGATGATAGATATAATATGAAAAACAATGGCATTATAATGGCATTAACTCTGGCCTATTTTACTATTACGGTAATTGTGCAATGGCAAAAGATCATTTTAAGTTCACAGATTTGAGTCGGAACAAGTCCCAGGTTTGTCGTAAAGATTTCTCTCAAATTCCAGCTTGGACATTCTTACAGGGTGAGATCTGATTGTCAATGGGTGTGCAGTCCTTTTGCTGCACTATCAACGGCTTCAGAGACCATCTGCTGAGACTAATGGGTCCCTATACTTAATGTCATCACCAGTCAGCTTCTGGGAAAGCATGATTTCAACATACAGAAGTAGATATCAAATCTTGGCACACACCCATTGAAACAGCAAGTTTTTGTGAAAGAGCAAGATTTACAGACCTTTATCATGAATGCCAAAAAATGACCCAGAAGAAAAGGGTGTGTACACATGCATTTCTTTTTCAATAACTTATCAACAAAGCTTTTGAAACATGGCCTTAACGGTACAATCTGATTTATGCACTCAGTATATGAAAACGGTTTTAAAATAGCCCATTCATTGAAGGTGTGCTTTGTACTCCGAAGCACCTTATAGTGCAAAAAAATACAATAAATGTCGGTGAAGTAATCGCATAGTATATTACATAGGGCGCACCTCTCCTGGCTGCCAATGTTCCGCCGCCATCTTTCTGCTATGAGTACTTGAAGGAGACCAACTCAAGAGAACGTACGTCAACACGATGACAACAGCATGTGGAACGAATGCCATGCACTTACTCCGTCACTTGAGGGAATACGCAAAGTTGTTTTGATGACATTTTGCTTGCACCTCTGCTGAAGAAATAAGTGCGCAAAGTGCGCGTGCTTCAAAATGCACACCCTTCAAGTTTAGGTCATTGCATTCTTGTCATTCACTACTAGATGGCACTAAATTTGACACGCTGTACTATTAAGGCCTAACAAATTTAAAATAATGCCTGATTATTTCATATTAACAACTCTGTCCTTTTAAGTTTGAAACATGTTTGCTACAGTCATGATGTGTAATTTACTGTGGTGTATAAACCAGCGGCGTCAAACTCGTTTTAGCTCAGGTGCTACATTGCTTGTAAGTATGCAAAGATCGAGACATTTATTTAACACTTTTAATGAATGATCGTTTCATTAAAAGAATCAAGGTGATGGTAAAAGTGCAGTGAAATTAATTTAGAGACATAACTTAATTGTGTACAATTGACATGATAACTAACTAGCAAATTTGAGGTGGCTGTTCATTCACTCAGCCCTACTTACGTTTATACTTCAGCAAATCATCTCGTGAGTTGGATTAAACTATTTTGCGAGCCTGATCCAGCCTGCGGGCCATTCGTACTGTATAGACACTACATGCAACTATGAAAACGGTGTTTGCTGATTTTAATATGACAATTCGGATCACACACAACCACTAACAGGAAGGAGCAGACAAAGTGTTATATACCCCATTAAAGGAGGCCATCTGTGTCGCTGCAATGACCCAGAAGCTTTTCTCAAAGCAACCTGATATTAATTTATTAAAGTAAGCCAAATGACAACTCTCTCATTATATTGTCATTATCACAATGGGCGATATATGATGTTGCTTTAAATTATAGCCATCATTTACCCATTCTTACCATGCCCCACAAAATGTGTATGATTTCATATATGGGGCTTCAAGCTCAAAAGCTTCCAGGCATTCTCTTTGAGCTTGAAATCAAGTGTGCCTCATTTTAATGCGTCATTTCCCTATTTAGAGCTCCCTGAACATCTTTGTTGTTGTAATACGTTGTGAGGTAGCACAAGGGCTGGATGGAACAGTACCCATTAAATTGTTCTTGGACAGCTGAGTGCTCCTCCATTTTTGCACTGGCTCTGCTTTCTCTCTCTCTCTCTCTCTCTCTCTCAAGGCTGTGTGCCAGCAATGTGCATGATGACAAATCATTTCAGTGAAAACCTTTGATATTGTCATAATTTTGCCTTCTTCCAAAGGGCAACGTTTAGCTATGCTGTTGTACAACATGAAGTTTGACCTTTGTTATCCAAGCAAATTGCAAGGCACTTTTAATTTCTGGCCTATGTGTCCTTGTGACTTGCTCTCATGTATGAGACAGTACAGCAGAAGACTTGCACAGCTACACACGTTGGAATGATTAAAATGATGTTGGGTCTGGGCTGTATTGATTTAACGCCCCGTGACAGCAAACGCTATGACCTATCTTCACCCCAAAGTAAATAACAAAGGGATTCGAGTACAGTAGAATGAGGCTTCGGGCACAAGTAAGGCCACTGGAGAACTGAATGCTCATTTTTGTGCAGACAAATTGACCCGTGCATGGGGTTGGGAATCAAGTCTCAAGAATTGAGACTCACATTCCGATTCTCCAGGAACTGTTAACATTATAAAACTCTCGACCCTGTTTCAGTGCCGCTGTGAAACTGAAGAAGAATTGTTGGAGACCAACAAAGAAGAAGTACGTACACATGCGGCGGGCGCGCCAGGCGTGAGCACACGCCGCCGATTGAAAGTGCGATTTAACCTCAGTGCAAAACTCGAAATATAATTGAACTGAATGGAGTAGCTCTTGTTTGATGAGCTTCAAGCGCCAGCCATCATTACGCTTAACCTCTGTGATGTAATTATTGGGAAAATTCAGGCATTTTACAACTAAACGGTGGGTGAAGTGTAAATGGAATGTAAACTTAATTAGGATACCAATTATTTATACTTTGTAGTATGAGAGCGTGTGTTCTCATCTGCCGCAATAGGCATTTGTGTCCACAATACTGCAGGCACATTGCCAGAAGAGGAAGTTATGAAGAACGGATTTTAAATTCATACTGTACATGCAACTACTCTGGATTGGATTACCAAATCGTTTTGTTCTGTTTATTTATATAACCTACACCAGATTAGGTTTTCCCATCAGTACGAGCAATTTGTGGACACACATTTACGTTCATGCGTAAATGTGTTTAGGCTTTCAAAAAGAAAGCTCTATTGTGAAATAAAATTAATAATATATATTCAAGTTTGTAGTTTTGATATGAATAAAATGGAAAAAAACAAAAACAGTTTGTTGAATTAGAATTTGTAGACAAGTTTGGTCAATTTCATCCCCCCAAAATAACTGGTTACCTTTTTAATTTAAAGCAGGGGGGAATATATATATATATATATATATATATATATATATATATATATATATATATATATATATATATATATATATATATATATATATATATATATATATATATATATATATATATATATATATTTTAATGCACTTATTCAGTCCATCAGTGTCGATAAAGGTATGCAAAGCGCTCATGTTTATTTATTTTAATACACTGTATCGTGAAAAGTAACATCTAGGTTAAAACAAGTCTTATGTTTTTTTCTGGATTTTAGGGTGGCCAGTGTGTGTTTGGTGGAAAACAATGAAATGATAACAAACTTCTTCCGGCATTGCCACCCAGCGCAGACAAACAGCACAGGCCATGTCAAATGTTCATCTGAGTCCATGCATGCAAACATTTTTGTCCCTCAATCAGAGTCGAGAATAGTTTGGAACCAGAATGAGGAACTGGAATCGGAATTGTTCAAATTCAAATGATGTCCAACCCGACATAATCAATGTTACCGTTCACCACATGGATTCAACCCCCCCAAAGGCCTTGTCTCTACACGCCACATAGCTTGACTTGCATATTTACTGTGGAAAGTCATTCTTTTTTTCTGCTGCACAATTTCCTCCTCACATACAGACAGCTGCACTTCAGCACCTCGGGCTTTGAGTTCAAGTCTAAATGGACCGCAAACAATTGACTTTATCTCTTTATCAAGAAAGGCACAGCCTATGGCGTACATAACACAAAGGGTTGTGAGTTCAGGTATCGCTGAGGGACTTCAGGAGGTCTTCAGAGCAGGTTGAGGCAAGCGGCATATCAACCAAAGTCAGCTTCTCCTCTTGTGTCAAGATTTATTCTCCTTTTATGTCTTAGGGGCTGGCTAAATTAGTCTAAATGTAAGGTGCATTAACACTTTCTCCGTTATTTAAGCGAGTCAAATAACTTGTCAGCCCCAGTAGTGCCTGATGGGGATCAGTCGTCCTTCATCCTTCGTGCTGTAGGTTCTGCTGGTCTTCAAAGACAACTGTCAGGCATGTTTATGGATTTCTTCTCTCACCCTTTCATCCCAGAAAAGGTTAACCGCAATAAAAATATGGAGAAAAGAACAGTCTTCTTGTTCACTGCACCAGTAAGCTTCCATTGTTGCCCTTTCAAATTGTATTAATTTGAAGCAGCTGAGATGTTATGTAATTGACCGTCGATACCTCTGTTTCTCACTGTTTTTTTAAAAACTGTAAATCATGTAATAAGATATAAGATATAAGATATAAGATATCCTTTATCTGTCCCGCACTGGGGAAATTTGCAGTCTACGGCAGCAAAACTGGGGGGAAAGAAGAAAAACAAAGTGTTTGCATAATATGGTAGATACTTGTTTTAAAAAAACAAAAAAACAATGTAGCCTAGCCAATCCAACTAAGTACCTTTATGTACAAGTACTGGACAGTGGTCCCTCGTTTATCACAGCGGTTGCGTTCCAAAAGTACCCCACGATAGGTGAAATCTGCGCAGCAGGAATTTGTTTTTACAATTACAATACGAGATGTTTTAAGGCTGTAAAACTCACCATCAAGAGTTTTCTCTTGTTTAAACAAACTCAAAAATCGAATCTTTGCAAGAAAAATAAGTACAGAATATTATTATTGTTATTGAATTTATTGTTATGGTTCCGGACCAGGAGCGGATCACATAAACGCAGACAAGGATAAGATCGAGTACAAAAAGGTTTATTTGTAAAATAAGGTCACAAGACTGACAAAGTGAAACATAAATGGCTGGCCCTGCACAATATCGGGATGTTGTATCCTTAACCACGGTAGCCCTAAAACCAAAAGGAGCCTCACGGGACGGTATATCAAAAAAACTTCTCCGCTCTACATGATTACCTGATAACATATAATGATAGTGTACCTGTGCAGAACCTCTGCTAAGAGGTTTCCGTTAAGATCACAAACTCTCGTGTGCTCCATATTATGGTTCGAAGCTGACAACATTGAGACACCAGAGAGAAAGGTAACAAACATTGGCCGTAATAAAAAATACTATATATATACTGTACATATACTATATATATATATATATATATATACTCATTCATTCATCTTTCGAGCCGCGCTGGAGTAGGCTGTCTGCGGGCAGTAGGCGGGGGACACTCTGAATCGGTTGCCAGCCAATCGCAGGGCACACAGAGACGAACAACCATTCGCACTCACACCCACACCTCGGGACAATTTAGAGTGTTCAATCAGCCTGCCACGCATGTTTTTGGAATGTGGGAGGAAACCGGAGCACCCGGAGAAAACCCACGCAGGCCCGGGGAGAACATGCAAACTCCACACAGGGAGGCCGGAGCTGGAATCGAACCCGGTACCTCTGCACTGTGAAGCCGACGTGCTAACCACTGGGCTACCGGTATATATATATATAGCTTGAGGGTTCTGCGCAGTATCCTTGCTGTTCCCGGCACTGCACATTTCTGGACTGAGATGTCCGATGTTGTTCCCGGGATCTGTTGCAACCACTCATCTAGTTTGGGGGTCACTGCCCCGAGTGCTCCGACCACCACAGGCACAACTGTCACCTTTACCTTCCAGGCTCTCTCCAGCTCCTCTCTGAGCCCTTGGTATTTCTCGAGTTTCTCATGTTCCTTCTTCCTGATGTTTCCATCACTTGGGACCGCTACATCCACTACAACGGCTTTCCTCTGCCCTTTATCTATGATCACGATATCTGGTTGGTTCGCCGTTACCATCTTCTCAGTCTGGATCTGGAAGTCCCACAGGATCTTCGCTCTGTCATTCTCCACCACCTTCGGAGGTGTTTCCCATTTTGACCTTAGGGTTTCCAGTCCATACTCCGCACAGATGTTTCGGTAGACTATGCCCGCCACCTGGTTATGGCGTTCCATGTAGGCTTTCCCTGCCAGCATCTTACACCCTGCAGTTATGTGTTGGATCGTCTCAGGTGCCTCTTTGCACAACCTACACCTTGGGTCTTGTCTGGTGTGGTATATCTGGGCCTCGATGGCTCTGGTGCTCAAGGCCTGCTCCTGAGCAGCCAGGATGAGTGCCTCTGTGCTGTCCTTCAGGCCAGCCCTCTCTAGCCACTGACTTCTTGAGATCAGCCACTTCAGTTATGGTCCGGTGGTACATCCCGTGTAGGGGCTTGTCCTCCTATGATGTTCCCTCTTCCAGCGCCTCATCTTCTGTTCCCCATTGTCTGAGACATTCTCTGAGTACGTCATCCGTTGGAGCCTTCTCCTTGATGTATTCATGGAGCTTGGATGTTTCATCCTGGACAGTGGCTCTCACACTCACTAGTCCCCGGCCTCCTTCCTTTCGGCTTGCGTACAGTCTCAGGGTGCTGGATATGGGATGGAAGCCTCCATGCATGGTTAGGAGCTTTCGGGTCTTAACGTCCGTGGTCTGAATCTCTTCCTTTGGCCACCTTATTATTCCTGCAGGGTATCTGATCACTGGCAGGGCATAGCTGTTTATTGCCCAGGTCTTATTCTTGCCATTGAGCTGGCTTCTTAGGACTTGCCTCACTCGCTGGAGGTATTTGGCCGTTGCCGCTTTCCTTGTTGCCAGTTCGAGGTTGCCATTGGCTTGTGGTATACCAAGGTACTTGTAGCTGTCCTCAATGTCTGCAATTGTTCCTTCAGGGAGTGAGACCCCTTCAGTGCGGACTACCTTTCCTCTCTTAGTCACCATCCGACTACATTTCTCAAGCCCGAATGACATCCCGATGTCGCTGCTGTAGATCCTGGTTGTGTGGATCAGAGAATCTTTGTCCCTTTCGCTCTTAGCATACAGCTTTATGTCATCCATGTAGAGGAGGTGACTGATTATAGCTCCATTTCTGAGGTGGTATCCATAGCCTGTCTTGGTGATTACTTGGCTTAGGGCAGACATGTCCAAAGTCCGGCCCGCGGGCCAAATCCGGCCCGCGGTCGAATTTCATCCGGCCCTCGGCCCCTGTCATAAAATCAGTGCTGTCTGGCCCGCAGGTTGGGCGCAATGGAACACGTGTTGCATTGACTGAGGTCTCGTAGACTGGTGAGTGATGTTTCATAGAGTACCGCTACCCTCGATTGGCTAAATGAGTAATAGCATTCACTAAATGAGTAATAGCATTTAGACACTAGAGGGCATCACTCACGAGTTAACAAGACATCACTCCGTGTTTATATTGACTGATATGTCATATTTCAAATGATCCTTGCAGTTGTGGATATGTGTATTGCTTGTTCATTTCCCTGTTGTTCGAGTCAAAGGTTTTGTGACTATTGAAAAGTCATGGTGATACATTTTATGTTTCAAATCAATCAATTTGCACTCAGGAGACTTCTGTTTAAGAAAAAGTCAAGTGAATAAGCAGTTGCATGTGATATACCTGTTTCAAATGAACCAAAAGAAATTCTTAAGATTGTTGAAATTAAAATAAAAATGGAAATGTGAAACAGACTGGCTTACTAAAATTTGTTGAACAATATTGTTGTTCAATGTAAAGAATGTCAGCCAAGGTCGGCCCCCCGACATTTTACCACATAAAATCTGGCCCCCTTGGCAAAAAGTTTGGACACCCCTGGCTTAGGGGGTTTGTCCTATGCAGAACAGCAGTGGGGAGAGTGCATCACCTTGGTATATGCCACATTTGATGGACACTTGGGTAAGTGGCTTGCCATTGGCTTCAAGTGTGGATTTCCACATCCTCATCGAGTTCACAACGAAGGCTCTTAGGGTCCTGTTCACCTTATACAACTCCAAGCATTCAGTGATCCATGTATGTGGCATCGAGTCATAGGCTTTCTTGTAATCAATCCAAGCTGTGCACAGGTTGGTACGTCGGGACCTGCAGTCTTGTGCGACTGTTCTGTCAACCAGGAGCTGATGTTTGGCTCCTCTGGTATCTCTACGAATGCCCTTTCCTGACTCTTTCCTGTATGTCTGCCACTGTTATGGTAACTGGGTTCTGTTCAGGAAGGTTGCTGTGCTCCTCTCTCAGGGTCACCAGCCATTGTGCACTGCTGTTATGTGCAACCTCCTTCTCCCATATGCCTTTCCAGTACCTTTCAGTTTCCAGTCTTGGTGGGTCAGATCTGTTGTTAGGACCCTGCCACTGAGCCTTTGTTTGGCAGTTTCGAGTGCTTCAGGTATGGTCATCTGGATGTACCTCTCGGTATCGGCCTTTTCATCACACCTCTTGATCTTAGCCTCCAACTGTCAGTTTAGCGCAGTTTTATTGGCATTAATTTAATTTGAATTTTAACGGGATTACATTTTTTCTCGCGAGATTAACGCTGCACACGTCACAAGCGGATGTTACGTTGCTCTATAAATACACCAGAACAAAACAACAAGCGCGCTGCAGAAGTCCACGCCCACGTATGCCACTGACACGATTGTTACTTGTTTGGAACTATTTTGTGTGGAAGGTTACAGCATTCCGTGTCCATATAAATAGAGCGGGTGGAGCTTCTCTGTGTTCGTCTGACAGTGACGGTGCGCAGAGGCGGTGACATGACAACGAAAGTTCAGCGGTGCAGTGGTAGCGACCTAGCGAAAATAAAACGTCTCCAGTGTTGTCATCGAACCAAGTGTAGTCATCCGAAATGAGGTAGACACAAAAACCGTAGAGACTTCTGCACAAGAAGTACCAACATAATCAACATAGCCTGACTTTGTTAGGGGGAGTGAAACGCCCCTCTTTCAGAATGGTTTGCCCCAGCAGCACGGGGGAAGTGCTTGCGCTTGTTTGTACGGCCGGCAGTTTTGAATACAGCGGCACATAACGAACACTGGTGTCCGGGGTCTCGTTATTCTCCAACAAACATACAGAAACAGACTGCTGTGTTCAAAGCAAACTTGAGAAAAACAAAGTGTGCAACCTTGGTTTAAATCCACTATAGGCTGAGTACTAGTTTACCTTAGATGTGCACTTTATAATGTTATATTGCTCTGTTTTGATTTCATTAAAAAAGCTGTTAAAGCAGCTGTTTTGTGACAAAATATTTTTTTCCACTGTTGTTGATGGTCAGTAATATTGTGTGAGAGATTATGTGTGAACAACTGCTCCAAGTGAAAAATGTTCATGTAAAATTGAAAATTGAAATTGTTATTTCAGTAAATATTTGCATTTGGCACATAGAAAACTGATTCATGATTCCAAGTTGATGAGAGCATTAAAATGGGGGAAAAATAGGACAAAAAATGTAAAATGAAATTCAGAAACGAATTTTTCTGATAAAAAATATGTGAGTAAACACGATTAATTTTTTTGTTCATTTGAGTTAATTATGACAATTGCATTTTTAATTAGATTAAATATTTTAATCGTTTGACAGCTCTCTCTCTCTCTCTCTCTCTCTCTCTCTCTCTCTCTCTATCTCTCTCTCTCTCTCTCTCTCTCTCTATATATATATATATATATATATATATATATACACATGTCGTGATTTTAGGCTTTTTTTGTTTGTTTTTTACTTTGCTGTGCTTAAATGTTCACATTCACATATTTTTTTACTGGTCTCAAGCCAATGACGAATGAAGTTGGACGTCATTGTTGTGCATTCATTCCATGAGGTTAGTGTTGTTTTTGGCGGCTTGTTTCAGTTTTAGTCCAGTTTTTGTGTCAGGCTGTCATTTTAGTTTTTATTCAGTTCGGTTCGTATTCTTTTTCGTCAAGTATGAGCATTTGAATCTTATTTTAGTCAGAACTGTCCATGACTATGTTAGTCGAAGTAATGAGCGCGTTTACCTGGCACTTGAGTTGAAGCAACCGTGGCTGAAAGGAAATCCGTGGCAGGGTTTTGACTTTCTTGATCTGGATTTGTCACCTCTACATTTTAGTGTCGTTTAAAAAATGGATTTAAATCTCTATTCAGTTATGCAATTCTATTTAACCCTTTTAAATGCAGCATACAGTAAGTGCATTACCTTACTCAGAAACAGGATACACTGTACTGTGATTTGAATAATTATGTCCTTCAACAAATTCATCTTACCAACAATGTATGTTAGGACTACACACACAACCATTTAAATAAAATAGCATCACAATGCCACACACACACACACACACACACACACACACACACACACACACACACACACACACACACACACACGCACCCACACACACCCACACACACACACATGCAAACACGAACCCAGTTTCACTCTCTCACAACAAATACGCAGGCAAGGTTGTCTCAACACTCGTTTCCAACTAAGGTCCAGAACTAGTGTTGAAATGAAAAGCATGAACCAGAGCCTCAAACAAACAAATGCCATCGTCATATTAATATTTTCATTCACCGTAATTTCATGATGAAATGCTATGAGACGTCACTTCAGATTCATGTTTATTTTTCAGAATCAGAATTATCTTTATTGGTCAAGTATGTAGAACACACAGGGAAATTATCTCCGATAGTACAGGCTACACTAGTATCATCATAAACAAGGGCATGACAAATAAGTATGGAAGGAAATTCTGTAATGTAAGGGTTGTGCGATGGTATTACCCAATGACAGCTGTGAGACAATGTGCAAAGTATCGAGCAGAGCTAAAGTGATCAGTGGTAGAATACAATATTTTCACAGTTGTACAGTTGGCGCAGAAAATCATTGAACCATTTTAAAGCGACCATTAGCAGTATTTGTAGTACAAGAAGAGTGCAATTGTGCAGATGTCCTTGAACGTTTTGAAGTGTCTGATGCTGTGGAATATTGATGTGGAATATAGATCAGTGACAGTGTCAAAATTGCAAAGAGCCACTATACAGGTAGATTTGGGTTACTGTTTAGGGAGTTAATGGCTAGAGGGAAGAAGCTGTTTGAGTGTCTGCTGGATTTGGTGCGCATGGTTGACGGGAGCATTGGTGAGCATGGTTGACAGCTTGCCTGACGGGAGCACCTGGAAAAGGCGGTGGGCAGGGTGTGGGGGGGTCCAGGAAGATTTTCCGTGCCGTTGTCTTGGTTCTTGCGGTGTGCAAGTCCTCGAGAGTAGGTAGGGCGGTACCAATGATTTTTTCCGCCGTCCTAACTGCCCTTAACAAGGGTGGATGCAACGACACCGGCGTTGCCACGGATCCCTGACGCCTGCTCATGAGTCAGTCCCTGACGGCTTGAAAAGCAGTCTGTGTCAATGGTGGGTAAAGTTTGGAGAGTGCAGGAGTGTTGTAGTGTGCAGGGGTGCAGCAGAGAACGAAGCCCGAGTATCCCGCACCACCCAAGCATCGTCATCCCAAGCATTTTAAGCCAACTCGGAGCTGGTAGTAATGGTTTCCAAAATGATACTGAGAATGACAGCAGTACAAGTTGCTGAAGAACAGACATGTTAATTTGGTCTCCAATCATCCAGGCTTCGTGTACCCTTGAAGACACTGCTTACATCAAATCACAATCAAAAAACAGACAAGGGAGGCACACAGTGATACAACAAAACAGATGAATATGTATGATTAACTTTTTGTCCTGTATGTGTTCATGGTACAGAGGATGCCATAGTTGCCTCTCTCATAAATCCCAAACTCCCTGCAGTGCTGGAACATCCAAACTTGGAAGTTGCCTCACAAAGCTTTGGTTTTGGTTCCACGACTTTCATTACAAATACTTTTCGTCTGAAGGTACTTGTCAGGGAACCAAGAAGCTGTCTTGATTGGCTGATTGTGAACAATAAGTGTCCTGGTCTTGCTATAAAAATCCATCTGGCTGTTGGTTTGCCGTGATATAAACTGCAAACTGAGATATTTCCCCTCTGTTATGTGTTTTGCCTCGATGAGCCAAGTCCATGTTTAATGCAATTTAATCTGCAACCCTGAATGTTTGCAACAAGTTCCAAAAGTTCTGTATTAGTTGGCTAATTGTAGGTGATGGTGTTTCCTGTTATAGGAAGGGACATTCTGGCAAGATAACAAGTCAGGGTCACTGAGATTACAGCTAATGAGAAGCAGAATAATATTCCTCACGTCTAAGCCAAGCACACAGGGAAGTCAGACAACTAAGGGGGATGGTGGATGAGAGGAAGGGACGGTAGATCAGTCCAAATATTGGCATTTAAGTGTGTTTCTTCAGGTGAGGAGTGACTGCAGCCACGCCGACCGAAGCTCTGCGGTGGTCAGGTACGACTTAATGTCCAACTCGGTATGTCAAGAAAGATGAATACAGTCTTGCGAATCTCTGCTGTCAGATTTATGCCTGTGGAGTTGAGGCCTAGTCTCACTCCAAAAAGATTCAACCAGAACTGGTGTCTAAGCAACGGCATTCATACATACACAAGGAGAGTTGTTGAAATTTGCATACAACATTTCATATCCAAAATGACAAACGCCCAGTCCAAGGAAAATACAAAATGTGATATCTGGTCGCCGCTTGACAAAAGGTGGAAGTTGACTCACTCAATACGTCAGATGGGTTGCTTCCCAAAGCTATCTGGGAAAATGCCAACGGAAAACGCCAACTTCTCCTCATCCTCTGCTTTGCTCATAAATGACGAAATATTTCCAATTTTGAAAACTGCTACAGAATCCATGGTAATTATTACAAAATTTGCAGGTGCTTTCTGTATTTGTGCTTTTTAAAATCTTTAAAATATATTTGTGCAAAGCTAGTCAAGATAGAGTTGAACAATTGTTGATTAGGTATTTCTTTTGATGGCAAGCACGACTGGACAATCTATATGGTTTTGTCTCTCCTCTTCGACATGAACAGAATGTTCTCTGGAAAACAAGCTGGGAACATATCCAGGAATGCAAAAGTCACCATTTTTTAAAACTGAAAGCTACTTCTTGGGTCCTGATTAAAGAGAAGAGCTGCCAGTTTCATGAAATGAAACAATTGCACATTTGCCCGAATTACCTTCAATTATATGTTGTTATGATTAAGAATTAATCATAACTCAACTCAATTCAACTGTATTTAAAGACCACTTTACAACAACCACCGCTGTATACAAAGTGCTGCACATGAAGCAAATATCATATACCGGTATACAACAATAAGCAATACATTAATAACGAAGAGAGTGGAAAGCACAAAAACAGTAAAACTAAGATCAAGTCTGAGTCACGCTGAGTCAAAAGCCAAAAAATACAAACGAGTTTTGAAGATGGGCAGTGAGGGGACTTGCCGAATGTTCAGTGGGAGGCCATTTCAAAGAGAGGGATCAGCAACAGAAAAGGCTCGTGAAGATGTGAAGAATGCTCACGTTGATGGCAAGCACAACTGGACAAAAACAACGGGAACAAGAAATAATGTGAAGACACTGATAATTTCTCGCAATAATCATCAGCGTTGATTAAACAAGGTAGAAAATAGTAAGTATCAATCAAGTAATCCGTTTATCGATTGTATCAGTGATGACTAGTACTGTTCCGAAAATTCCCTGCTAAGACCTAAAACCACTTGTGTAAGCTTGTCTCTGTAAATATGTGAGCTCACAGTAGGACATCATCTATCATTAGATGTGAGAACTTGTGCATAGCCAGAGGGTAGTGTTTACCTCGGATGGAGCAGGTGTGTACAGTGTGGTCGGGATTCCGCTAGTGTAAGTATGACAGTGGAAAATCTGAAAATTACAGTTATCTCTATCCCAAGTAAACATCGATGGGGGTTGTATGTTCGAGGGTCTGGATTACAGTGTTCAACCATTACTCGCACACAATAACTTGTCCAGAGAAACGGAAATGACGTTTGCGGTACAGTCTGCTGTGATGCGGACGTTGTCTCGGTCTGTCGTGGTGAAGATGGAGCTGAGCCAAAGGGCGAAGCTCTCAATTTACCGGTCGATCTACGTTCCAACCCTCATCTATGGTCACGATCTATGGGTCGTGACCGAAAGAAGGAGATTCCGGATACAAGCGGCCGAAATGAGTTTTCTCCGCAGGGTGTCCAGGCTCTCCCTTAGAGATAAGGTGAGAAGCTCGGTCATCCGGGAGGGGCTCAGAGTCGAGCCGCTTCTCCTCCACATCGAGAGGAGCCAGATGAGGTGGCTTGGGCATCTGATTCGGACGCCTCCTGAACGCCTCCCTGTTAAGGTGTTCCGGGCATGTCCCACCGGGAGGAGACCCCGATGAAGACCCAGGACACGTTGGAGAGACTATGTCACCCAGCTGGCCTGGGAACGCCTCGGGATCCCCCGGGGAGAGCTGGAAGAAGTAGCTAGGGAGAGGGAAGTCTAGGCTTCCCTGCTAAAGCTGTTGCCCCCGTGACCCGGCCCCGGATAAGCGGTAGAAGATGGATTGATGGATGGAACAGGCAGATACACCCTGCACTGGTTTCCAGCTAACAGAAAAATCTCGGTAGACAACATTTCCCACTTACAATTCACATCTATAGACAATTCTGATTCGTTAGGTAATATAACAAGCATATTTTTGGAGAGTGAGAGGAGACTGGAGTCAGCAAAAAAGCACAGGAAAATACAAATAACACGAGAAGGCCGTGAAATGAGAATCACAAACATGAGTGCTGTGAAGTAGATGGCTAACCACTAGTACACATCAATGAAGGATTTCTATTTTCACTCCCCCGATGTAGCGGGTCCCTCGTCTGACCTTTTGAAGACAGCCTTGGTCCAAGAGGATTTTTTTCCCCCCACCTTTTCTCTTCAGTTTTATGTAAATTAATTTAGAAATCTGGAACAATGCCATCTGTTCATGACATTACTCAGTCAAGCACCTCCACAAAACCTCTCTAAAATGGGATGAGGAAGTATTAAATTGGAGGTGAGAGTTGACCCCTCAAGGAAATAAACTGTGATGTTGTCTGGCACTGTGTGAAAAAAGTTTGCTACGCTCTATTTGGAAATTTGGTGTTTAAAAAAAAGCTGAAGTTAATTGATTCAATTGTAAAAGTAAATATTGCACAGAAAAAGCCTTTCCAGACGCTTTGTGTCACTATTAGACATTACCAAAAGGCTAACTTGTCAAGAGTTAGCAGGTTTAATGTTTTTGATTTGTGCAGATATGACAATAACAATTATGTTGGCAAAAAAACAACGTCAATAGGTTTTCTCACTGTCAGTGCTGCGCCAAATGTGTTTTAATAACACCATCTGGACCAAATCTCTCAGTGTTCCACCCTCCTCCCCCCGTTGACCTGTCCAAACAATTTGGTTAAACATCCTGTCGACAAATGAAGGACAGAGATGGTGTCCAAACCTTGCTTAGGCCATGTTACAAGCCACCCTGCAAAGTGTTTTTCGGTCATCCAGACAGGAAATGAAAGGAAAACTGAGGCAAAAGAGATGCTGTGCATGACTCACCAAGAGACCTGCTGCTCTCAAGCTACATTTACACAAGGTCGGGGCCCCATTTGCCTGAAATGTACCGGGCCATTGTGCCCTATTTTCCTCCATATTTCAGTCGTTGCTTTGGAGAATGTTGGTGGTCACGGCTGATTCATTTATGTGCAATATCGTACTTTGCCCAAAATTTATCACAGACCAGGTTGCGCCATGATTAACATGACAGAACAACTTGCCATACATACGAGCTTGCCTTGAGAACCGTCACAAAATGTGAAAAATCACAGACCTAACACAGCAGATTCTGACAAAACTTTAATGCGTACAGTACGCATGATGTCTCACTTTAGACTACCTCTGAGTTTTGCTACCACTGCTCCATGTAGTAGTGTTGTAATTACCGGTACACTGTTTTGCATATGGGTTCAGCAACATATGCCCAATTAAAAGATTTGAACGCTGCCTTGCAAGTTAAAACTCTACTGTGCAAAGTGAAAGCCATAGATCAAAAACACCAAAGGGGTGTTCACAGGGCAACTTTTACTCCGGTGTAGCAACGGGGCTGCCCCCCGTATAGCGTTCACACGTACAAAGTTATACCGGCGTAGCCCATGAAAACAGCTTAAACCGGCGCAAATTTAACCCTGCTCAGGGGGTGGTTTCAAAATTTACTCTGGAGTATATGCTAGTTTGCGGGGCAGCTCCGGTATAAAATGGGACGTGTGCAGCTACAGGGGTAGACTCGCAACTAGTGAGAAGAGTTGATTTCAGAAACTGCCATGTGAACGCAAGTGGGGCTGCGCTGGGGTTATCTTCTCTTTAGCAAGCAGCTCTATACATGTGAACGCTCCACAAAATTTACACCGGTGTAAGATATATCACAACAAAATACATCGGTGCAGCATCCATGCAAATTTGTGCCATGTGAACACCCCTCAAGAGATGCTGCCAGCTTCTTTGTTCCAGAGCTCATTGGAGATGGACTGACACAAACTGGGAAAGTGTACTGTTCATTGATGCTAATGTTATCCATCCATCCATTTTCTGATCCACGAGGTTCGCGGGGTGTGCTGGAGCCCTTCCCAGCTGTCTTCCGGCAGTAGCGGGCGACACCCTGAACTGGTTGCCAGCCAATCGCAGTGCACATATAGATGAACAACCATCCGCGCTCATACTCAAACCAAGGGACAATTTAGAGTGTTCCATTAACCTGCCACGCAGGTTTTTGGAATGTGAGGGGAAACCTACGCAGGCCCGGGGAGAACATGCAAACTCCACACAGGAAGGCCAGAGCTGGAATTGAATCCGGTACCTCTGCACTGTGAGGTCGACGCGCTAATCACTGGACCACTAATGTTATAGTGTGGCTAATTTATAGTAGTAGAAAAAGGCTCCTTCAGCTACAGTTGGGTGACGATTCACCATTTTCAACGCATTACGATAATGTGGTTCACACTAATTGATACATACAATGCAGTGACATAGTTATGAAGTCCCAGTCGTCACGGTAACGGAAGCCTGTTGGCCTCATAGAACAGGGCGAGGGTACATGGGCAGGTGTGTGCACACTCACGCACACAGGCACGCTTACGCACTCTTCTTGGGCTGTTTGTGACTTTTAGCAACATCTGTATAAAAATGACAATCGTCTACAAAGGGTGTAAGTATATACAGTGTACATTCAAAGCAGAATATTGTACCAAATATTTTTGTCAGTGTGAATAACTTTATGTTCACGCTGTACAACTCTTTTTCCACCTAAAACTCAATACTCTTCAACTGCATAGATAGCAGTTAGATAGATAGATAGATAGATAGATAGATAGATAGATAGATAGATAGATAGATAGATAGATAGATAGATAGATAGATAGATAGATAGATAGATAGATAGACAGACAGACAGACAGACAGATAGATAGATAGATAGATAGATAGATAGATAGATAGATAGATAGATAGATAGATAGATAGATAGATAGATAGATAGACAGACAGACAGACAGACAGACAGACAGACAGACAGACAGATAGATAGATAGATAGATAGATAGATAGATAGATAGATAGATAGATAGATAGATAGATAGATAGATAGATAGATAGATAGATAGATAGATAGATAGATAGATAGATAGATAGATAGATAGATAGATAGATAGATAGATAGATAGATAGATAGACAGACAGACAAAAGTCTCTCTCGCTCTCTCTTTTTCTTTCTCTGATCTTGTGCTATCTTAATTAGTGACTTTGTGCTGTTTTTTAGTCCAGCCTTTTTCAGCCATTGGTATGTGGAGTATGCAGGTCCTGGTCATTGCATGACAGTCCATCTGGCTCCTTCTTACTGGGTTTCTGTTGCCTGAGGCATTCACTCAGCAGGTCGTCCCCATGGGGCCATCATCTTGATGTATTTTTGGAGCCGTGTTGTATCCTACTGGATAATGTCCATGACGCTCACTTGTCCATAACCCTCTTTTTTTCAGCTTTGTATACAGCCTCAAGATGCTGGACTTGGAGTGAAACCCTCTGTGCATTGTAAGGAGCTTACTTGTCTTGATATTATTAGTATTAGTATTTTGCGTCTCTTCCAGTGGCCAAGGTGTAATGCCAAGGGGGCATCTTATTATTGTCAGGGTCTGGGTGTTAATGGCCTTGCCATTCAGCTAACTATTCAGGATCTCCCTCACCCTTCCTAAGTATTTGGCCATGGCCACCCTTTGAGCTGCCTTCTTATGGTAGCTATTTGCCCTGTGGAATTCCAAGGTATTTGTAACTGTCCTGCACATCTGTTATGCTGTCTTCAGGTTGTTCAATCCCTCCGCCGAGATATCGTTCGCCCACACTTATCTAGCCTGAATGACATTCCGATGTCAGGGAATTGATGTCCCGCTCATTCTTGGCATAGAGCTTGATGTCATCCATGTAGAGGAGGTGTCTGAGCTTTAATTTACTTTGGAACTGAAGCCACTCTTGGTTATGATATGTTTATGATATGTTCAGGGCAATGCAGAACAGCCGCGTTGAGTTATTGATGTAGGTTCTTCAGGATCCTGTTGATGTTATACAGTTCCAAGCACTTCAGGATCCTCAATGTGTGGCATTGAGTCAGGGGCTTTTACTGTAGTCAATGCAGGCGGTGCATATATTGAACCATATGCCTAATCATTTTGGCTGCTATGAATGCTCAATGATGCTTCCATCCTATCCATATCCTATCTTATGCATTCATGGATCTATCTATCTATCTATCTATCTATCTATCTATCTATCTATCTATCTATCTATCTATCTATCTATCTATCTATCTATCTATCTATCTATCTATCTATCTATCTATCTATCTATCTATCTATCTATCTATCTATCTATCTATCTATCTATCTATCTATCTATCTATCTATCTATCTATCTATCTATCTATCTATCTATCTATCTATCTATCTATCTATCTATCTATATATGTGTGTGTGTGTGTGTGTGTGTGTGTGTGTGTGTGTTTTATGTGTGTTTTGTGTGTGTGTGGTGGTGGGTCGTTGTGTGCAGTATAAATTCTGTGGTTGGCAAAAAGCTATTTCGTGTGTACAGTAGTAGGCTTACGTCTGTATTAGTAATCTCTCTGTCAGGTCAGAGCAATGAAGCAGATGTTTGTGGAAAAAAATGACAACTATAAAAAAAAACAAATGCCACTGACCCAATAATTGAATATAATTGAATTAAAAGCCAAATTCAATTACTCAATTAGTCCACAGGAGTTTGTTTTATGACGCTATTTTCTAACAGCACCGCCCCCCCCCCCCTCCCGCCCATTTCGGAAAAGCTCCATTTGGCTGTGTGTGTGGAATTACACCCCGGGATCCAGGCAGGGCAGGCACACAGAAAAGAAAACAGCTGTCAGACAATGAATTACTGTTCTGTGACCAGACAAGTGCTTCTCTGAGGATTGGATGAGGAAGCTGGAAGCGCGTAAAGACTCACACACACACGGACGCACACTCTATCACTTGCACATACTGTATATACTCATATCGTATAGTCTCCTACAGACTTCGTAAAATTGCGTTAAGAGATAAGGCACTTTTCCTATCTTGCCTGACCTATCATGAAATCTCTTTTAAGTCACACTGTTGAGCAGTACAGTCCAAACTGAGCTTAGCAGACTTCCCACTGTATATAAACATTATAATGGTTTTCCAAAAATGCTTTTCTTTTTCAGTAGAGGGCTGGAGGAGGTCTGCACACGCAGCTCACTTTGGCAGAAGCGTGGCTTTGCAGTACAAACAGTGCACATCCTCAGACTGACCCCTGTGAACCGAGCCGGCAGCTCCGCACACTGATCTCAGAGCCTGGAGATCTCAATGCAGCCTCTCACACATTACTGCGAGTGACTGAAGCTCAGAGGCCTGTCAGCATAGAAAAGGCTCTTTCAGGAACCTGCGCCGGAGGCCTATGTGTATCGAAAATATTTGTCTAATATAAGCATTCATGTCAACTACATTTAGACACTTTACAGTGGTACTGTCAAGCAAGACTTATTACGAGCCATTTCTAATTTACAATGTCATTTGTCGGTTAGTTTTTTGTTAGGAGGATCACTTAAAAGCAACATATTGCAACCGATTGACATCAAACTTTGCGGAGATGTAAGATGCCCAAGGATGTAACTATGAAATATAGACATCTCCAGTTACAAAGATGAAAGTCTTGTCCATTGATTCCTGACATCTTATTGACATCAGGGGTTTCTCAAGTCCATTTGCAGATCGTTGTACATTTGTTGTTGACCCACTGCACATTTGAATAAAATTACAAACATCCTAGAGCAAAAAGTTGCAAGAAAGTTGAAATGTAAAGAAAGACAGCACAATGCTTTTTAGAATAGAAATAAACAATGAAAAAAAGCAGCAAGACATCACACTTGTGAAATGAAATATTGTCACGTATGTTTTTAAAACAGTAACAAAATTTAATTGCTACAAGATATTACAGGACTCTTGTATATATTCATTCATTCATTCATCTTCCGAGCCGCTTGATCCTCACTAGGGTCGCGGGGGGTGCTGGAGCCTATCCCAGCTGTCTTCGGGCAGTAGGCGGGGGACACCCTGAATCGGTTGCCAGCCAATCGCAGGGCACACAGAAACGAACAACCATCCATGCTCACACTCACACCTAGGGACAATTTAGAGTGTTCAATCAGCCTGCCACACATGTTTTTGGAATGTGGGAGGAAACCGGAGCACTCGGAGAAAACCCACATAGGCCCGGGGAGAACATGCAAACTCCACACAGGGAGGCCGGAGCTGGAATCGAACCCGGTACCTCTGCACTGTGAAGCCGACGTGCTAACCACTGGGCTACCGGGCCGCCGTACTTGTATATATTTATTTATTATTTTATGTACTGTATATATGCCACAATATCCACACATCTCTTTTCGCTTTTCACCAATCACGGCAAGCTGATTTCTTTTTCCTGTAAATATGTTCAACTGCTCAGCATACAGGATTCTTCCTAGAGCTGATTGAACTCGATTTTGGCTCATTTCATCAACAGAAACTGAGGCGGTAACTCCCTACCTGGCACTTTTCTGGATATGCCCTCAGTGGACAACGTTTCTAAGAATCAGATCATCAAACAAACGCTGCCAGGATCCTCAATGTGTGGCATTGAGTCAGGGGCTTTTACTGTAGTCAATGCAGGCGGTGCATATATTGAACCATATGCCTAATCATTTTGGCTGCTATGAATGCTCAATGATGCTTCCATCCTATCCATATCCTATCTTATGCATTCATGGATCTATCTATCTATCTATCTATCTATCTATCTATCTATCTATCTATCTATCTATCTATCTATCTATCTATCTATCTATCTATCTATCTATCTATCTATCTATCTATCTATCTATCTATCTATCTATCTATCTATCTATCTATCTATCTATCTATCTATCTATCTATCTATCTATCTATCTATCTATCTATCTATCTATCTATCTATCTATCTATCTATCTATCTATCTATCTATCTATCTATCTATCTATCTATCTATCTATCTATCTATCTATCTATCTATCATATATATTGCCTCATGTGGCAAATTTAGCTCCAGTTACATACTTTATATTGAGAAATGATGTTGCTCTCCACCAAACGTTTGTATGAACACGCTGAAAAAGACACCTGTGGTCTTTTACCCCCTCATCAATAATAAAATGTTTCTGAGCCCCAAGTAGTGTCTACTGAGTCGATCTGTGCATGAGCTCATCACTAAATCATGCTGGATGGAGAGGCTATACTCCTTAAACAGAGATTTGAGATGAGTTAAACATTTTCCACCCTTCAGATAAACACAACAGAGTCGGAGAACTCAATGGTGTTACAGGGTGCATGCAACACGCCAATATAATTAAGAGTCATACATTAACTAGAATTCTCGTCATTTATTCACATTTTTAAAGCACACGCGGGCAGGGTTCTCGATTAACTTTTTGGGTGGCTCTCTAAAGTCACCATCCGATCATAACTTTGAGCCATTTATTTTTTTCTTTCTTTAAACTTTACCTTTGCTTTTATTCTCTTTTTTTTAATTTACCTCCATCACACTATCTCTGTTCATTTCTCATACTGGTTACACACACAAAAAAATGTCACTTACACAGTCAATGATCATATTAAATGTAATTACCAAGCATTACGGCACAGCATTCATTGGAAATGTTCATTGCCAGGATGACAAATGACCGTGGGTGGGTGTCGTTTAAATGAAACGTCTTCCTCTTCCAAACCACTCTCGATTGATTCTTTTTGCGGACTCCAAACGACGGCCATTCTTTTTTCACAACGCAGAGAACAGACAAAAATAACGTTTCATTTGCCTGCCTTGTACCATGGTACTTACCCTTGACACTGAGTGGCAAGGCAGGAGAACAGGACAAGTTTGTTCTCATTTCTCACTTTCTTGTTTTCACCCAATCAGTCATCATTTGATAGGGCCACCAGCCACGCCAAAATCTTGAAAAATTATTGCTGTATTCCCGAGCTGTGTTTTAGTATATAAAAAAGTAAATCTATAACAGCTTCACATCTCTTTATCACTGATGAATTGGTTTCGTATTGAATGAAAATAATGTCAAAGCAGCATTTGCCTCCTTTGATCTTTCTGTCTGCGACCCTTCAAAAGTTGGACCCCCTGGTTTAAATGGAGATGCTAGTTAGGGTTTGGGCATTGAGAACTGGGAATCGAGTAGAACTGGCAATAACTGGTTCTACCCGAATAGTTCCGATTTTTAAATGTCGTGCTGAAAGGCCTTCAGAAAATTTGCATACACGGCACGGCGTGCAGACCCTCTCCGCCACCAAAGCTACCGCACGGGTACACGGCGGCCAAGGCCTGGTTCCTGCTGGCAGCTCCTATTTGTTGGCTCCGTGCCCGGAGCCACATTGGCAATTCTGGATGCGTGGCTGAGTCCTTCCAATGGAACTTCCCAGAAAAATGTACAGTATATAACGGTTACAGCCCCTTGAGTAGCCTAGAAAAGTTCACGAACAGTTGAGAGTTCAGGAAATTAAAGAAAAGAATAGAAGAACAGGAATTGAAACCAGAATCACCCGAATTCAAACAATGCCCAGTTGTTTTTGAATGAACACTTTTCTACAAATGTATTTCTTTTAACTTCTCACGGGTCTATTTTTAACCTAGATTCATGTGAAATTTATGAACATGAATTTGAAAACGTCATGAAAATAAATCCATAATCAATTCACACGAGTGCAAATGAGTATACATTAAGCGATAAGACAGATAGATGGTCTAACTTGCTGTCAAACAACTAAAAAAGAGAACAATGGTCATCAAATTGTTCTCTTTTTTTAGTTGTACAATGTACCTGTTCGGGACGCACGCTCACTTGGTATAGAAAATTCTGTGCATATGCTGATCTTTACATTTGAATTGGTCACGTTTTGTTGGTAAATGTGTCAAAGATACCAGTAGACGTATTTGATTGCTTAACTCACCCAATTAAGACATTAAAGTTCAGCATACTGATGGCTTTGGCTCAGAAGGGGAGGGGGCACCACGTTCGTTAGTCACGGCACTCTGTGAAATTTTACACGTCATGCAACCATCTTTGCACAATTTCATCTTATCGGAAGTGCGGCACTGAGTTGATTCTTAATTTACTTGAGCCACACATATCATTGGCATGACGTACGTCTGAGGCGCCCGTAAGGAGGAACCGGAAATTTAAAATGGGAACAATTCTGGAAGAATCGGAATGTTAGTCCTGGTTACTAATCAATTAGATTGCCGATGCACCAGTATAACTGCCAGACACGATGGCCTCATGCATCACCGAACCAAACTGGCTTTTAAGTTTTTCTCAACACCTGCCAAAAGTAATCTTAACCCATATTTGGTGAGTTGGAGTGTTCATTTCGAACCCTGCCCATATGGCAATCACACACACTAAGAGCAGGGGCGATTTACAGCACCTGGGAGCAGTTTTCGGTTTCTGTGGCTTTCTCCAACGTTTCCTGAAAAGAACATAATGATCTATTGTCTCAATAAGCGGTTACCAGGGTGAGCATTCTTTGAACTGAACATCACTAATTTGACACTCTTACAACCCACAGAGTGAACACGATAATTCTCCACAAGCTGTTTACTGGCTACAATGAACATTACATGTAGAGCTGCCCAAAACATGATATTTTCAAGCATATAAACCAAAAGGCTTATTTTGGACATTATGGTGGAGTCTCTGTGCATGCAATATTCTCAATGTTTTTTTTTGTCTGGCCCATTAGGTCTACCAGTAACATCGAAATTTTACTTGAAGTACTTCTGTACATGCAAAGCTGATGTCAAGTTCATGAACCATCCTGTCATATTTGCCACTCATTGTGTGTCTCACTCAGAGGGGATCGCACTTCCTTCACAGTCCAGAAATACTGCAGACAAATCCAACTCCTATGAATTATCCATCCATCCATTTTCAACACGGTTTATCCTGAACAGGGTCATGGGGAGTGCTGGAGCCTATCCCAGCTGACTTTGAGCGAAAGGCGGACTATAACCCGAATTGGTCGCCAGTCAGTCGCGGAGCACATCTTGAAATAAACAACCATTCACACCGTCACTGGGTGGGAACCGATCCCACGTAGCCCACACACAAGTCAGGCGAGTGCACCAATACCCCATCAGCGACTCTATGAATTATTATCCTGTTATACTTTTATTGTTCTGATGTTTTTGCTCCGTTGTCTATCCCCATCATGTCTCCAATGCAAATAACAGGCTGCATACAGATCTACCATACTGCATGGCTAAGCAGCTAAAGTGTGTGTCTATATATATATATATATCTGTATATATATATATATATATATATATATATATATATATTTAAAAAAAAAATCCTCATCTCACCCCTCGGGTGGTGTCCGTCCCTCATTCAGCTCGGGTCGCCTACCAGAGGCCAGGAAGCTTGAGGGTTCTGCGCAGTATCCTTGCTGTTCCCAGCACTGCACATTTCTGGAACAAGATGTCCGATGTTGTTCCCGGGATCTGTTGCAACCACTCATCTAGTTTGGGGGTCACTGCCCCGAGTGCTCCGACCACCACAGGCACGACTGTCACCTTTACCTTCCAGGCTCTCTCCAGCTCCTCTCTGAGCCCTTGGTATTTCTCGAGTTTCTCATGTTCCTTCTTCCTGATGTTTCCATCACTTGGGACCGCTACATCCACTACAATGGCTTTCGTTTGCCCTTTATCTATGATCACGATATCTGGTTGGTTCGCCGTTACCATCTTGTCAGTCTGGATCTGGAAGTCCCACAAGATCTTCGCTCTGTCATTCTCCACCACCTTCGGAGGTGTTTCCCATTTTGACCTTGGGGTTTCCAGTCCATACTCCGCACAGATGTTTCGGTAGACTATGCCAGCCACCTGGTTATGCCGTTCCATGTAGGCTTTCCCTGCCAGCATCTTACACCCTGCAGTTATGTGTTGGATCGTCTCAGGTGCCTCTTTGCACAACCTACACCTTGGGTCTTGTCTGGTGTGGTATACCTGGGCCTCGATGGCTCTGGTGCTCAAGGCCTGCTCCTCAGCAGCCAGGATGAGTGCCTCTGTGCTGTCCTTCAGGCCAGCCCTCTCTAGCCACTGATAGGACTTCTTGAGATCAGCCACTTCAGTTATGGTCTGGTGGTACATCGCGTGTAGGGGCTTGTCCTCCCATGATGGTCCCTCTTCCAGCGCCTCATCTTCTGTTCCCCATTGTCTGAGACATTCTCTGAGTACGTCATCCGTTGGAGCCTTCTCCTTGATGTATTCATGGAGCTTGGATGTTTCATCCTGGACAGTGGCTCTCACACTCACTAATCCCCGGCCTCCTTCCTTTCGGCTTGCGTACAGTCTCAGGGTGCTGGATTTGGGATGGAACCCTCCATGCATGGTTAGGAGCTTTCGGGTCTTAACGTTCGTGGTCTGAATCTCTTCCTTTGGCCACCTTATTATTCCTGCAGGGTATCTGATCACTGGCAGGGCATAGCTGTTTATTGCCCGGGTCTTATTCTTGCCATTGAGCTGGCTTCTTAGGACTTGCCTCACTCGCTGGAGGTATTTGGCCAAAGCCGCTTTCCTTGTTGCCAGTTCGAGGTTGCCATTGGCTTGTGGCTGTCCTCAATGTCTGCTATTGTTCATATATTGTTCAACATATATATATATATATATATATATATATATATATATATATATAGAGAGAGAGAGAGAGAGAGAGAGAGAGAGAGAGAGAGAGAGAGAGAGAGAGAGAGAGAGAGAGAGGCCCGGTAGCCCAGCGGTTAGCACGTCGGCTTCACAGTGCAGAGGTACCGGGTTCGATTCCAGCTCCGGCCTCCCTGTGTGGAGTTTGCATGTTCTCCCCGGGCCTATGTGGGTTTTCTCCGAGTGCTCCGGTTTCCTCCCACATTCCAAAAACATGTGTGGCATGCTGATTGAACACTCTAAATTGTCCATAGGTGTGAGTGTGAGCATGGATGGTTGTTCATCTCTGTGTGCCCTGCGATTGGCTGGCAACCGATTCAGGGTGTCCCTCGCCAACGGCCCGGAGACAGCTGGGATGGGCTCCAGCACCCCCCGCGACCCTAGTGAGGATCAAGCGGTTCGGAAGATGAATGAATTAATATATATACATAAATAAGCAGCTGGATCGGTTTGGTTTACGGGAGACGGTGGTTCGAATCCTGCTTGGGGCAAAAATGAGCACATAACACCATCCAGTGTGGGTCCTTGGGCAAGATCCTTCACGCTAATGCCTACCTCATACAATGATGAGAGACAATAAAACGAATGACATGCCAGCTCAGACGTCGCCCGGCCAAACAAGGTCTGCGTCAGGTGCTGGGGAACCAGAGCACCTTGATGAAAAATGGGCTACTGGAACAAAGCGGAGATGGGCGAGATGCGATAACATGGCTCTGTTGGAATGCTACTACTCAAGCAACCCTAGCCAGAGGGGTTACATGCAGAGAATGTGGGCTACATGGTTACTTCGAAACCCACAGTCACGGTTGACCACGAAACAACTAGTAGCTCAGTGTTCCAAAATCCACAAATGGCAGCTGCTGTCACAACTTGAGATTGATGAGGTACAACGCAGGTTCCATGGTGACGGAGGGCCCCAGGCTGCCAGATCAGAGGAGGAGGTCATACAAGAGATTGGGAGGCAAGCCCCAATGAATGCAGATGATGAGATTGGGAGGCCAGCCCCAATGAATGAAATGCTGAGCGAGGCAGCAACTGACCTGAAAGCTAAGATCATAGCGAGAATGAAAGCTGGGCAACCTAGAACCCGATTACAACGGCTATGTGAAGTACCACCTGAAAGCCTCATGGAAAGTGTGAATGCAGCACTGAGGGCGATCCCTACCGTAACGATCACGGAAACCAATGAGCTGATATACGCTTCAGCATCAGTGATCCTAGAGATGCTTGGCGCTAAGAGCAACCATGGAAGCCATGACATACGTTACCCACCATAGAAAAGACGGTTGGAGGCTAAGATCAGGGCGGCTCGGAAAGATATGTGTCAATTGACGGAGCCCAAGAGAGGTGTGATGAAAAGGCCGACACCCGAGAGGTACATCCATATGACCATACCTGAAGCACTCGAAACTGCCAAACAAAGGCTCCAAGCCTTATTCAGCCGCCTAAGAGAATGAGGCCAGATGAATAAACAGGCTGTTCGCAACACAACCTGCGAAAGTGTACACTCAGTGGCAGGGTCCGAATAACAGAGCTGACCCACCAAGACTGGAAACTGAAAGGTTCTGGAAAGGCGTATTGGAGAAGGAGGTTGCACATAACAGCAGTGCACAATGGCTGGTGATCCTGAGAGAGGAGCACAGACACCTCCCTGAACAGAATCCAGTTACCATAACAGTGGCAGACATACAGGAAAGAGTCTCAGATATGAAGAACTGGACAGCACCAGGCCCGGACATGGTACACACCTACTGGCTAAAGAAACTCACAGCACTCCATGGGCGCCTAGCAGCACAAATGAACCAGCTGCTAAGGGATGGGACTCACCCAGGACGGCCAACGGAAGGGCGAACGATCCTGTTCATGAAGGATCTCTTGAAGGGTGCAGTCCCATCCAACTATCGGCCAATAACCTGTCTCTCCACAACATGGAAGCTCATGTCAGGCATCATTGCGGCTAAGATAAGTGGACACATGGATCAATACATGAGCGAAGCACAGAAGGGCATTGGTAGCGATACCAGAGGAGCCAAACATCAGCTCCTGGTTGACAGAATAGTCGCACAAGACTGGAGGTCCCGACATACCAACCTGTGCACAGCCTGGATTGATTGCAAGAAAGCCTATGACTTGATGCCACATACATGGATCACTGAATGCTTGGAGTTGTATAAGGTGAACAGGACCCTAAGAACCTTCGTTGCGAACTCGATGAGGATGTGGAATACCACACTTGAGGCCAATGGCAAGCCACTTACCCAAGTGTCCATCAAATGTGTGCATATACCAAGGTGATGCACTCTCCCCACTGCTGTTCTGCATAGGACTGAACCCTCTAAGCCAAGTAATCACCAAGACAGGCAATGGATACCGCCTCAGAAATGGAGCTACAATCAGACACCTCCTCTACATGGATGACAGAAAGCTGTATGCTCAGAGCGAAAGGGACATAGATTCCCTGATCCACACAACCAGGATCTACAGCAGCGACATCGGGATGTCATTCGGGCTTGAGAAATGTAGTCGGATGGTGACTAAGAGAGGAAAGGTAGTCCACGCTGAAGGGGTCTCACTCCCTGAAGGAACAATAGCAGACATTGAGGACAGCTACAAGTACCTCGGTATACCACAAGCCAATAGCAACCTCGAACTGGCAACAAGGAAAGCGACTACGGCCAAATAACTCCAGCGAGTGAGGCAAGTCTTAAGAAGCCAGCTCAATGGCAAGAATAAGAGTCGGGCAATAAACAGCTATGCCCTGCCAGTGATCAGATACCCTGCAGGAATAATGCAGGAAAAAAGCCCCTACACGGGATGTACCACCGGACCATAACTGAAGTGGCTGATCTCAAGAAGTCCTATCAGTGGCTAGAGAGGGCTGGCCTGAAGGACAGCACAGAGGCACTCATCCTGGCTGCTCAGGAGCAGGGCCTGAGCACCAGAGCCATTGAGGCCCAGGTATACCACACCAGACAAGACCCTTCATTTGAAAGCCCGGGAACCGCATTGAGCCGGCCAACCCCTGAGTTAGACTCTTCACTAAAACTGTCAATGCATACTTTTGGAATGTGGGAGGAAGCCGAGGTACCCTAACCTCTCGGGAGAACATGCACGCAAGCACTGGGAGAACATGCAAACACCACAAACGACGAGCGTGTTATTTATTTTCAGACAGACAAGTTTTGTCATATATTTAGTCACTTTTTAGACCGTCAGTTAACCGCTGACAAATACAATCACCTAAAATTACACTTCATAACCATAGGGGGCACTTATAATGGGAGGATAATGATAAATCTTCGCTTGCTCTCCTTTGTTGTCCAATGTGTTATTCTTGTACCAACTTTGGGTAATATTGTTATGGTGTTATAGTGATAATTTTACAGTTTGAGTTCTGCGAGTCCCAGGGACTCGCTGATCAGAAAAGTCTGAGTTCCATTGTGCATTTAAAGAGTCCCAAATTTCGAATTCTGAAATGGTCTACTTATTGAATGCCATATGATAATAACACAAACAACAACAATATATATTGATAATAGGTTTATTTCTTGGCGGCCCGGTAGTCCAGTGGTTAGCACGTCGGCTTCACAGTGCAGAGGTACCGGGTTCGATTCCAGCTCCGGCCTCCCTGTGTGGAGTTTGCATGTTCTCCCCGGGCCTGCGTGGGTTTTCTCCGGGTGCTCCGGTTTCCTCCCACATTCCAAAAATATGAATGGCAGGCTGATTAAACACTCTAAATTGTCCCTAGGTGTGAGTGTGAGTGCGAATGGTTGTTCGTCTCTGTGTGCCCTGCGATTGGCTGGCAACCGATTCAGGGTGTCCCCCGCCTACTGCCCGGAGACAGCTGGGATAGGCTCCAGCACCCCCCGCGACCCTAGTGAGGATCAAGCGGTTAGGAAGATGAATGAATGAAGGAATGAAGGTTTATTTCTTATTAAGAAATGTTCCAAAAATGTAAATAATTCAGGAATACATGATTTGCTGAGAAATAGGTTCTTATTTCATCCCAAGGTTCAGTCTTTGAGTTCATATCTCTGCAATAAACTTTCGCAAAACTTTTTCGCAACACTACTTTTAACGTTACATAATTTGGCAATCGTCTGCTTTCAATGAAGTGAAGGTCGATCATACCAATTTCATCTTGCGTGAATGGAAATCTCATCATGAGAGATTACATCACGCGAGATCAAAACAACAATGGTGGCAATGGTCGAAGTGTGATCGTTGCTGGAAAAATCGTTAATAAAATAAGTTTATATTTATTTATTTATTTATTTGTACTAAGGAATTTCCTCGCGTCCCAAAAATGCACATTATTTGGAACTGTGTGTCTGGTGGGAAAATGATGTGTCTAAGACGCGGGACGCAGAGGTAACGAGATGGCTGGTGTTAGTGTCTCTAGTTCTGTATTACATTTTTGCTGCTTTTGGTTGAAAATAATTGTTACTTGGCAACACCCTTAGTAAGGTAGGCAGTCAGCGCTATTTATAATATAATGCCGGTAGTTAATTTTGAGAGCATTAGTAACGCATTTGAACAGCAACTGGAGGGTTAATCTTGAATCTGAATAACATACTATATGTACAGTTTTCAAAACGGCTCCATGGGCGGGAAGGAACTAATGGGTGGGCTGGAGTAGCGGTCCAAACAGTGTATAGCTGGGATGGGCAACTGGGGGCCCATGGGCCCGTATGTGAAAGTGCATGTGTGTGTGTGTGTATATATATATATTTTAATCTAATTAAAAATGCAACTGTCATAAATAACTCAAATGAACTAAAAAATTAATCGTGATTACTCACACCTTTTTGATCATTTCTGAATTTCATTTTACATTTTTTATCCTATTTTTCCCCATTTTAATGCTCTCATCAACATGGAATCATGAATCAGTTTTCTATGTGCCAAATGCAAATATTTACTGAATTAACAATTTCGATTTTCAATTTTACATGAGGCGGCCCGGTAGTCCAGTGGTTAGCACGTCGGCTTCACAGTGCAGAGGTACCGGTTTCGATTCCAGCTCCGGCCTCCCTGTGTGGAGTTTGCATGTTCTCCCCGGACCTGCGTGGGTTTTCTCCGAGTGCTCCGGTTTCCTCCCACATTCCAAAAATATGCATGGCAGGCTGATTGAACACTCTAAATTGTCCCTAGGTGTGAGTGTGAGCGTGGATGGTTGTTCGTCTATGTGTGCCCTGCGATTGGCTGGCAACCGATTCAGGGTGTCCCCCGCCTACTGCCCGGAGACGGCTGGGATGGGCTCCAGCACCCCTGCGACCCTAGTGAGGATCAAGCGGTACGGAAGATGAATGAATGAATGAATGAATTTTACATGAACATTTTTCACTTTTTAAAAGTAAACTTTCCATTCATAAATTCTTTAAGTTTCCATTTTTGGTGTCTCGAGCTGCCGTGGCTGGTAAAACAGACATGGGCATGGACGTCTGCAGCGCGCTTGTTGTTTTGTTTCTGGCGTATTTACAGTGCAACGTAACATCCGCTTGTGACGTGTGCCGCGTTAATCTCGCGAGAAAAATTTTAATCCCGTTAAAATTCATTTAAATGAATGCCAATAAAAAGGCGCTAAACTGACAGCTCTAATATATATCTATATATACTGTATGTATAGCACCAGTACCCCCCACAACCCTTGTGAGGATAAAGCCGATCGGAAAACGGATGGATGGATATATATATATATATATATATATATATATATATATATATATATATATATATATATATATATATATATATATATATATATACCTCTGTGTGTGTGTGTGTGTGTGTGTGTGTGTGTGTGTGTGTACAGCATGGAAAACTGGGGGAAATATGTGAAAAAAATGGTTTGGTTTTGGTTTGGTTTGGTTTGTTTCTTGAACATAAAACATCTACAGTAGTAATTTGACAGAAAATAAAGTACCGTAAATAAAATAGTAAAAAAAGAAAGAGAAATCAGTCAACAATGAACACAGTTATTATGTTCAAGGGAGTAGGAAGAAGTAAAAAACGTATCTAGTCTTACCCCGTGTCATGTGTTTATATCTAATAATTTTTATATCAATATATATCAATCAGAAAAGAAAAAAGTAAGAAGAAAGAAGTCTCCATGGAGGAGTTTTTTCCAAAATAGTTTTTTTGCCTTTGATAAAATACTCTGGATAATCCACGTTTTTTAGGACTATTTCTGATTACTTGATTAAGTATTTTCCATATTTCTTGTGTGTTAGTTTTATTCTGCTCCAATAGCGCATGATAATGATCTCTTTTACTGGTTCTTATAATATTTACTAGTTTATTTTTATAGGTCTTTATATTTTTTTCTGCGTCTTCAGATCTCAATTTGAAAAACAATTTATATAAATTGTTTTTCTTTTTACATGCGTTTTCTATGCCTTTCGTTATCCATGGCTTACTTGGGTCTTTATACTTTTTGGAGACTTTAGTTAATGGAAAATGTTTGTCAAATAAGGAGATTATGGTAGACTGAAATACTTCAAACGCTGTATTTGGATCTTTGTTTGAGTAGACCTCGGTCCAGTTTTGTTTTTCTAGGTCTTGCTTAAAGGCATCGATGGAACGTTGGGTTCTTAGTCTTATTTCTGTTATACGAGTTGGTGATTTAGCTTTTCTATCGAAATAATTATGAAAAACTGCAAAAACAGGCAGGTGGTCACTTATGTCATTAATGAGAAGTCCACTTTCCATTTTATCTTATTTATAAATATGTTATCTATTAATGTGGCCGTGTCAACTGTTATTCTGCCATTTAATAATGTGCTCATTATTATGTATACTGCAGTCCGGCTCAGCGAGAATTTACCAGAACGTTCAGGTTACCCAAACCAGGCCTGTCTATAACAGTCGTTCCCAATGCCCTACTTGCAAGTTGTACGACTTACATAAAATAAAGCCTCTAAAATCATTGACCTTAATCTCTGAGATAAGATCATTTTACAACCTCCGCGCACCTTGTCCGCAGGCCCACCTCTGGTGTTTAGTCGCCTTCTCCATCTTTCGCCTTTCACCTCCTACCTCATCATCAAATTGTTATCTCTTTTGAGGAACTTTTTTTTCATCATTATTATTATTATTATTAACCACAAATGGTACAATCAAAGAAGGTGTTCCTTTTCAGGAATCTATAAATCATGAGACAAGAGTAAGAAAGAGTGCGGTAATGTTTTTTTTTTTCATTACTGTTATCAAGAATAGTAGTCTGATGTGTGTCTGATGGTTTGTGACCTGTCGCAGACATTCATTCGAACTTGATATCTTTATAATAGCTGTTAATAGATTGTAAATGTCATCCCACTAGAATGTGGTTACATGTTTGCCATCATACCATCTGCACTTTCTTATCACTCTCCCTCAGCGAGAAATAAAAAGTAAGTATCCACCCCACCCACCTCAAAAAAATATATATATATAAAAATCCCAATTACGAAGACCACATTGAAAAATCCGAGTGGAACTTTGCCGGTCCAAACCCTGCCGTCAGTATGGTAAAGCCACCCTACAAACTCTAGTGTCCCCATAAAAACTTTGATCTGGAAAATATTTTTCACTCCAGTTGGGAGGAAAAACAACAAGAAATCCCAAGAAGAAGGTCACTCTCCAACCCCTGCAGTGGAAAAGACATCAGAGAATAGCCCAGCTCTCAGACAATCAGCAAGGACAAACTGGAGGATAAATGAAAAGCATCTAAGCTATGCAGCTATCCTGCTCACTCAAAGGTAAAACAGATAATTATACAGGGATTCACTCTGTGGTCTGTTTTAGCTCTCACCCCCCTCCTGTCAGCTCTTAGATGAACGTCAGTGTGGTCTTTCACAAACCAGACAACTGGAAAGTTAAAATCACAGCCCCCTCAAATTAGAAGGGATTTGTTTGATGCGCCATCTCAAATTAAGCACTTTTGGATCCAGGTCGTTTGGTGCTGCTGTTCCTATCATCTGACTTTAGAATTAACCGCCAATGAGAAGGGAACCTGATATAAGAATACAGTAATTTATGTTGTGCTTCAAATCAGAATGGGAGACAAACGTTTTCTGTAAAATTAAAAACTCTATTGCGAAATTGTAATGCACTGTTTAATATGACATATCTTCATAAATACAATTACCGTCTATTTAAGATTTCAAGGGAACGAACCATTTGGGGTTGCACAGTCATCACCCATCATAGATAGGGCGGTACAGTTTGTCAAATCTTAAAGGGAAAAAGAGAGACCATCTTTAAACTGTGAGAGCTGTCGGATGTCATGCATGAGTGACACACGATGTTGCTGCACTGACACCAAGAATGCTTTTTCTCAGATAATTCTATATCAAAGCCATAATCACATGCATTCTAAGGTTGTGAGGGGAAGCCATTATAAAGCAAAACCAAAATAAGGGATGGGAGACAATGTGGCCTTTCTTTGCAATTTGGAACACACATTTTTCCTATTCTGGAATACTATTATGATAATGTACTGTACACGAGCCAATACAATGCGACCTTAAAATTCCTGCGCCCTTGCTCAGAACGGTGGCTATCAAAAGATAAACGGTTGGCACGCATCGTATTTTTCTTTTTCTTTGGCCGTCTTTTTTTTTTTCTTGCAGTTTGCAACACTAAAAGAGAACGGAACGCTCAGACATCAACACAAAGAACAGCTTTCACCGGAGTTGAAGGTGATCTGAGCAGACGTAATGTTTCACTCAACTTCCTGCCACCAAATTGTCACTTCACCAGATGCCTACATATAAATGTTTAATCACCTCCGCATATTGCATAGACAACAAATTGCTGAAATCAGAAGTCATGAATAATGACTTGTTTAAAAATTGTTTATGTTCGTGTGATAAGGGGTCTGGTAACAAGAATGTGCTTGCAATGTGTTTTGGATTATTATGCATGACAGATGACAATTTGAAATTTTGATTCTGATTTAACTAGCATGGTGGAAGTTGACATGCTTGATTTGCTTTCACGGGCTACATAAAATGATGTGGTGGGCCAGATCTGGCCCCCGGGCCTTGACATTCATACCCGTGATCGAGGACGAACTCTCGTGTGACATGTGGGACCGTCAGCTCTATTGTGAAGAGTTTATTTCAATCTGACAACTATTAGCCAGTTCGGCTCTGGTCCATATGGGCCTGAGACCCGATTGTCAATGCACTGTTGTTGGTCTATGACTAGGATGCTATTCAAAGCCAGACTTTGATGAGCAGGAAGAGATACAGAAAACAGCATGAAAGTCTTTATTTTATATATTTTTTAATCTGTGAATGCAAATTTGCTCGCATTTAGCTTCAGATCTGTCTGGCAGGAGACGACTACTTCTGGATGAGTTTTTGCTTTGGCCTGCTGGGCCCATCAGGCCCCCGCAACAGCGAACCAATCGAAAAAGCTGCTGAACGGCGAAGTCAGTGAAAAGAGACACTCTTCCTCCTCGTTTTTGGTGACCAGAGTTTGGATGCATTTAGTAATTCCATGCACACCACAGCTATCTTTCTGCCATATAGAAACATAAATATACGTTTGGCTCCACTGGCAAGTGGCCTATCGCTCCCCTCACATGCGACCTAAAAACATCTCAAATGTCAGCAAAAGGATTCATCATGCTGGCAAAAACGGCTTCATTGCAGTGAAAGAACATACATTTTTTACGGCCTTATTAAAAAGTTTTACTTTTGAAACATCTCCCTATAAATTTTATTAGTTTTGCATTGGCCCACCCTAAAACATTTTCATTTTCCAAACAAGAAAGGGAATCTCGCTCACAGAGACACACAGCTTGAACCTCAGCCTGAGTCGAATCATCTTGAATGGAAATGTGTTTTTTCTTTTCTTTTTTTTTTTGTTCGCGTGCCTGTTCATTTAAAGGTTTTTAGCAAATCTGCGTCATACTTTCAGAATCACTCGAATGGTATTTTTATTTGTGCTTCCATAAAATACCGTTTAACAAGCAGAACGGTTTATCCTGTGCCTCAGGGTGACTGTGCGAGATGGTGAGTCCATCCTGGATTCATCATCAATCAATCACGGGGCTGACAAATGGACGTCCACTCACAATCCTCTTCACATTCACCTCATCAGGCAATTCAGAGTCTTCATTCTACCTAATATGGGAGCCTGTGTACCTGTTGACAGCTCACTTAAGCACAGAGAGCAATGCTTGAAAAAAAAAAGTAAAGAGAATCTATAGTAGCCTTCTTTTATTTTCCGTACTAGACCCATTTTTATGGGTTATGAGAATATATATTTGATTCGTTAAGTAAATGATTGATAGAATACTGGATGTCTACTGTGGAACAACTGAAAAGAATCAAGATTTCATGACAGAGTCAAACCTCTCAGATGAAACTATGACATATACTGTAGAGTGAGAAGTTGTGGTTGCGCTATTAATGGCGGGGAGGGGTGGCGGGGAATATGTGTATTTTTTTTTCCGTTCCACTGTAAAAGGATGTATAGCCCCGAGAGTAAAGGATCTTCACTAAATCTAAATAAACTCCAAATTTGGGCTTTTTACAATATTTGATTTATTTCCTCCTTTTGTTTCCTCCAGTATTCAGTAAAATTTTTTGCTTTATTTCTCTGACTTAATCATCAAGTCTTTCAGTCATGTTATTTTACAACCTAGCCGAAAGTGCATACGAATGGAAAATCTAATGTAATCTAAGACAGCCATTTGAACGATTTGTTGACGATTCTGACATTCTGATTCAAGTAATAAAAACAAAATGTATAACCTGACAGTGGACACATATTCAACATCAATTCAGCATAGAATGACGGGAACAAATAGATTATTGAAACGATCCAAAGAATTGACAGATGATATTTGATGATACATCTGCATGACGGTCTAGACGTACATTTGGACTCTAATGGAGATGCAAAAGAATAATGCCTCTTTTGTACGGGCCTGTCCAGCTCTTTAAGATTGATGGTATAATATCCCATAGATTTGTTTGGTGAATTCCTAAAGAAATTCCACATCTATGCAATAGGGTCAGCCAGTGAGTGCAGTTGCACAAGATGGATTGTGGTGGCTGCTTACAAGGACCCTTTTGAGATACTTCAAGACTTCAGGTAATTCATCTCCATGGAGACGTGCTTTGAATGCAATTGCAATAAGATTAATGACATGCAACCTTCATTTCTGTGTTATTTTGGAAATTGAGGTTGATACCTTTGACTTTGTTCAGTGAAAACAACCATTGTTTAAAGTTTAGGGATTTCAAGGGGCAAAGTCTGGACACGCGGCATCAGTCTGATCTGCATAAATTTTATTGATGAAAACATTGTTGAATTTGGACCCGTCGGCCACAAAACATAAAATATATCCACATAAATCCAATCACAGATTTAAAAGTGCTGCAACATATGCAGTCTCTGATACATCTCTTTATGTATACATACATGTATTTTTATTTATTTATTTTTTAACTCAAACACATACAAGACAAGGATCTTTAATTTCGTTTCCCATGTGTGTTCTGCAAAAGACTGCGTCACGATGAAGATGTTTTAGCCAATGCATACAGGACATTGCCGTAATCCACAATCTTTACCTCATAGGCACAATCACGACTGGACAGGCAGACTGGAGCTAGCAAGATAGTCAGCTGGCAACATGAGTAAAAAAAAGGCAATACAATGCCTGCATAATCCAAAGTTTTACCATCAAAGACAATCACTGACGAAAAGAACTAAATGTAAAATGGCATCCGGCAGAATGACAAATAACTTTGGCAGTTTGGCTTGTCTGACTTATACATATATAACAGGAGGAAAAGGCTGCAGGCTGCAACAGAAGTGATATGGCAATGTTGGAGCTTGTATTCATATATGTACAAAGTTGTTTTCTAATGCAGAAGAATGAAGCAGTCACAACATTAAAAAAAGCCGTAGCACCACAAGTGTAACACTTTTCAACTCAAACATCTGGTGAATCTGTCGGGATTTCCTCTGTTTCTATGAGTTTTTTTTTTCTTTAAAAACAGAAAATCTGAAAGTAAAAGTTGCGCGATATTTTTGTTCTCTCCACACACACACACAAAAACAAAATACAAGAAGGAGCAACATGTAATTCAATTATGATCCAGTTTGCACAATGAAGCATAGTAGCCCTATAGAGATAAACCCCATCACCAGCTGCACCTATCTCTCCCGACTGGTTCCTTCCTGCTCCAGCTCCTACTCCATCATTTTTTTTCCCCCATCTGCCTTTTTTGCTGCCATCTAAAACGAAACACAATCTATTGCTACACACCCATTTTCTATACTCAAACGAATGGCTTTAATCAATGTACATGCTACCACAGTGGATCGCCAAAGTATTTGGCAGCACATTTTTTGGGAGCCCTCAAGAGAGCATCTGCAGAGGCAAACCCAGCTGGAGTGCTTGAGCAGCAGCTGAGGAATTCCCTGTCAGGGTGCTACAGCAAATAGTGTCTCATCATCTGAGATGTCACGGCAAATATTCTTCAAGCGGTCGCTCTGTCTCACTCTGCTCTCTGCTCTCTTTCCGTGTCTTTTTAGCACCGCAAAGGAGTCTGTCGTCATTGCCGTTGGTTTGTTTTAGTTAAGAACGACACAAAACGCTACCGGCAGCATGTCTTTTTTTTGGGGGGGGGACCCTGAAGCGTGAGCCAAGACGGAACTAAATGCATTATACATGCTGATGACTTGTCCACTTTCTCTGGATTCCAACAATAATATCATATAGGAAAGGAATTAGTGCACACCCTAAACATATAGGATGGCTTATGTGCATATTAGCATATGCTATCAAAGTGGCTATTGACCTCTGACGTGTGTGAACTCTGACTACAATTGTACTTTTTCCCAGGTGATAAAAGATCCTCCCTTTTCCCACAAAACACACAGATGACATTTTAGTGAAGGTTTTCTGATGATAACACGGCTCTTGTCAACTGCTCCCATGAGTGACAATACAAATGAGATGCATAATAAATGACAATGCGGTTTAGGAATATACTTAATTCTAATACTGGAAATATAATCTCTGCGCAACATTTTGCTGTTACTTTCATGCAAAATACAAGTCATGCTCTTGACTTGCAAATAGCACTCTATGCACCGTCTGTATCACACATCCGCAAACCTTCCTGGCACTGTTCTCGTGTGCCACACGAAAAAAAGTCAATTCACACAATATGTGGCCCGCTCTTTCTTTTTTCTGCCCACTGAAAGGCGATAGGCACTTTTAACACAAACGTTCACATATACATATAGACAGAGCTTTTTCTTAACTCCCTTTGGGGAAAACAAAAAAACAGGGTTTTAATGTAAGAAAGAAACAAATATCTTTGGTCTGTAACAACCACATTTATACCCAAATGAAAAAGAGATGCTGGTGGAATAACCAAAGTCATCCAAATAGCAGCTTCCCCACGCTAGCTGATATCAAGCACAATATCGCATACTCTATTAGAGTGCCCTGGAGATACCCCCCCCCCCCCCCCCATCTGAGAAGTGGTGGGACAGGGGTGGGGTTGGCGAGTGGGGTTTTGTTCACCCCGATGACCTGGGCTAGAGTCGCTGTCATGTCAATGTGCACCGATGCAGAATCTGCTGTTCACTTCTTGATTGAGTGACAGGTCTGCAAAAGTCTCACTTTTAATAGACGAAAAAGACGGGGGGTGGTATTTCAAGAAACGTGAGCTATTCACATTGGCTTGAAAGTCGACTGGTTTGTTATCTATCATTCATACTCAACGTATGAACAAAAACACAAGCTTTGATGCAAAACATTTTTTTGTTTTTTTTTAAAAAGGACTCCCTTTTCCATGGTGGCAACCGTGCTTCTGTTCAAACACAGCAACCTCCACCTCGTCCTTCTACACTCGGGGCTGGCTCAGTTACAGGGCAGCCAGGTGGAGTAGGTGGGCTGCTGGCAGGCAAACACCGGCTGTACCTGTGCTATGTAGTAGTTACTGAAGTTACCGTCTGCCACGTAAGGCGCAGGTTGGTAGTAACAGGTGACATTGGCCACGTTGGGAATGACGTTCTGCTCAGCCAGAACACGCACTGCCAGCATGGCGATGAGCCCTAAGGTTTGTCGCCTCTCATGTCCCATGAGGCACACCGTGCTCTCGTTCACCACGCCGTGGAGCGTCATCAGGTAGTCGTACTTGCGGTCCTCTAGGCCCACAAAGTGGTTTTGAAGGTAGGACTCCAGCTTGCGCCGCTGCTCGCCGATGTCTGGGAAGTCGATGAAGAAGCGGGAGCACATGTAACGCTGCAGGGACTTCATCTCAGACTCGGACGCGGCCTGGAAGCCCCTCACCAGCAGGTGACAGTACTTCAGCAGGCCGCCGCCCCGGATCTCCTCCGGGTTGCGGGTGCAGATGATCTTGTGACGTAGGTGATCCAGGGCCGCGCCGAAGTCGCCGTACACGCTCTCGCCCATAATGGTAGGGTGGAAAGTTGCGGTCATAGCGTTCTGGGAGCACTCATAGAAGAGCAGCAGGGAGTCCAGCTTGATCTGGAAAGAGTCCACGCTGAACTCAAACTGTCGCCGAAGAGAGTCCACGAACTTCAGCTCCACATTCTTGCCCCGATTGTTGGAAAGGGAAATGAGGCTCCAGCGGTCCGAGTCGTTACACACCTTCACCATCTTCTGCACGTAGGCTTCCTGCAAGAGGAGAAACATTCATGAGAAAGATATGATCACAAACGGCGTCCGGAATATTGTAAACATGTTTTCAAAGATAAGTGAACGGTTGTCATTAAAGCTCCTGCTCTGAACCCGATAATTACAACCAAAGAGTGTGCTGCGATATGAGATCTTCTGTAGCTGAATGAGTTCAGTTTCCCTTCCAAATTGGTTTCAAAATGGATTCTTTTGGGCTTCCTTTACTATTGCCGGGCTAATCTAATTGCACATTAAGTGTGAGCACAATGACCGTTAACCCAAATGGTCACAAATGCAATTAAATGTGTTCTAAAAAGGATCGTTTGTGTCCACCTACCTTTAACGTTAAAGGGGTAATCCTCTCTTTATTCACACAGTCGGGTAAAAAGTCCAGGAGACAGTCCAGAACAATGTCCTTCACAATCTGGAAGTCCCTTTCTCCTTTCATATCTGCGCAAAATATGAGATCGAGATCCTTGAAACCCAGTCCGCTATCTTCGTGCAGTATGTGGCTGGCTGCGGAGCCGTTTAACCGGACGTCGCGGACGTGGATTTGTTTCTCCTCCATCCTGCTGCGTACCACTTTGACAATCTGCCGCGGCTGCATCTCCAGCGTGGGGAAGTTGCCCCGTCCGTGGATCGGGATGGTCTCCGTCAGTATGGCGTCCAAACGCTGCACTTGCTCCCAGCTCAGCACACTGACGCTTTCAGTTTCAGAAAGACGGCTGCCGGTCGAGCTACTGTCGCTCTCTGACATGCTGATGCTGGAAAAGTCCCGAGTTATTCAAGTCAAGAACAAGTGTCAAAATTGGAGCGAATGCGTGTTAACGCACGGATTCAGTTTCGTGGAGTAACTTCAACGGGATGTAAATCGAATCTCAACATGTCAAAAATAAGAAGAAGAATAAAAGAAGTTCAACTTGATGGCGAGACCACAAAAAGAGTGGCGACTCGACGCAGCAAGTGAGTTTCAAAATCCCAAAGGCACAGCTGCAGACTTGATGCTTGCACTGAAGAGGAAGTGCAGCCAGTCAAGACGACAAACGCGTGGAAAGTGAAGCCTGTAATAACTTTGTGCTTCACAAACGTTCACTCAAATGCTGCTATGAATGTGTCCGAGACGTGCACATCACAGTCTTTGAAGGTGCTGCATGATCCAGGAGGTGGCTGCTTTTCCGGCTCCATCGCTCAAAGGCACGCCTATGATTTGATGAATTTGCATGAAAAAAAACTGCTGCTCGATTCACACTTTGGCACAGTCCTCCCTCTGACAATCAACCCGTCGCAAGAAGAAACTTTTGGGCGTCTTAACACATTTTTAATCTTTTCTCCCGCTTCCAAGAAATATTGCTCTTAAAAGCAACACGTGCGCGTACCAGGTCCAGCTTGCTTTCCACGAGTCTATTAAATGCCATACATTATTCCACTGGTGGGGAGGTTAACTAATACCTGCCCACTTCACATGCTGAATCCCTGTGGAAGAGCCAGAATGACCCCCCCCCCCCCACCCTCCAAAGCAAATTCTGCGGAACATCACAAACACTGACAGACATTAGAAGGCAGTTGCCTCCTTAAAAATCAGAATTCAGATCTAACGATGTATGCCTTTCAGTACAAAATGATCATTCCACTTCACCCCCCCTGAGAATACTTAGTTGTTGCTTAAATTGTATTTAACCATAATGTGGCCAAATGTGTGTGGGTGGGAGGAAATGAACAGAAAATAAATAGCTGCACATCACAGAGGGTTGAACGAAACACTGAACACACCAAATGTTGCCATATCGCCTCCTATAGGCTGTTTTGTGACTTAACACAAAACTGTTCTGTATATGAGTCCCAAAAGTGACCGTGAAAGAACTGAATCCAGATAGATAGATAGATAGATAGATAGATAGATAGATAGATAGATAGATAGATAGATAGATAGATAGATAGATAGATAGATAGATAGATAGATAGATAGATAGATAGATAGATAGATAGATAGATAGATAGATAGATAGATAGATAGATAGATAGATAGATAGATAGATAGATAGATAGATAGATAGATAGATAGTGTCAGTGTACAGGTCATGAACCAGCTCTGTCAGGAGGACTGGGCAGCTCTATTTGGCAGCATGAAACTCTGCGTCACTAACCGCCACTCAGATCTCTAAAGCCTGATTATCCCATTTACTTAACTTCAGGACCATACAGAAGCTGCTGCGTTACTCTCCTGTATGTTCTTTGTTAACACTGAAATAAAGTATCATGTTCAATCCTAGGTCTGCTCTGACCATTTCTTGGGTATTATTCATAAAAGATAAAAAATGGAATGGTTGACGGTTTGGATACATTAAAGCAGGGGTGTCCCAACTCGGTCCTCAAGGGCCGCTGTCCTGCCTGCTTTTCAGCTTTCCCAGGAGCAACGCACCTGATTCAAATCATCAGGAATGTTCTAATGCTGCTGCAGAGCTGGTTGATGAGTTGATCATTTGAATCAGGTGTGTTGCAGCTGGGAGAGATGGAAAACGGGCAAGACAGCGGCCCTCCAGGGCCGGAGCCGGACATGCCTGCATTTAGGCCCATGACTCACAGCAGTGCTGACTACAAGTGACCCGGGAGTGGATTTTCACTCTTGTCCCATTCAACTTTCCCACAGAAAGAAAATCCAGTGTAGCCCAGTCCCGGACCATCGTAAAGAAAAAAAATCTGTCCTGTGCTGCTCCTATTCAGAATTACTCTCACTTCGGCATCGCTCATATTTGGAGGTCAGGAAGTTTTTTTTTAAAAGGGAGAAAAAATACAAGTTGCATTTTACTAATTGAACCGTTAGCCACCCCTCTTCTCCTCATAGACTGTTGGAGAGTTTATTTATTTATTTTTAATATCGCTCCCATCCAATCCTGTGAATTATTTTATCCTATGTCATCCCAATCGCATGACTAAAGATACATTTGAATCACATCTCATGGGAATCCCGTGGGATTCTATGAAAAACAAAATGCCAGCCTCTCGTGCTGACCCATGACCACCAATAGGACATTTAACTGTGACATCACATGACCGGGTGGGGAAATACAAAGCTTTCTCAGATGGCACAACTAAGAAACCAATGTTTGCTTATCATTTGAAGAAGGCAGAGCCATTGAGAAAAGAGTGGAAATGATCTGAAAGACATTACATGAGATAAATCGTTTCAAAGGAAGACCAAACACAGATTGTCATTTACATCTCAACGGGTTGAGTTAATATTGAGTACTGTAGGTAATTCCAAACATTGCTATCATGATCAGTGAGGGACTGACTCCAACCAGGCAGTCTTGGGATCGTCTCTGTACAACTCTTTAAAGCTTCCACATTATGGATGGATTCATTTATTTATTTAGGAGGAAATAAAGAACAAAATCATCCTCAGGCATACAACAACAAGTATTCTTTTTTTTCCCATTTCTTCCTAAATAAACAAATGAATCAACCCCAAAGCCAATTCAGGACAGCAGTGGCTATCCACTTTTCTGACGTGCAAAAGTACGCCGGTGCCTATTATTTCCAAAATGACAAACTTCTGTTTTCTTCTCTTACTTTCCTTCAGACAGAAATCACACAACTTTGAAATTGTATTTCCTAACTGGAAATGTGCATGGAACTATTAATCAGCTACAATGGATAGAGCGCAACTTAGTCAATGTCTTTCGCATGTGTGACAGATGCTCACTCCGAATTGGACCTTCCCTCGATTTCATGAAGCAGAAGCCCACTGAACGGTAAATTGTAAGTAATCAAAAACAGATACATCATCATATGTAATACGCATAAAACACATTTTGATAAATACAATGCATCCCATGTTGGAGCCCATTGAAATATTTGCATGGAATTATGTCACTCATTGAAATGGGAGGAAGTATGAACAGGATATCCAATGTTCCCCTTGGGGATGTGTTAATGTCTTTCCTTGTCATGGGCGGGCTGTGGCCAAATCCACAGTTTACACACACATTGTGTCATATAAAGCAATGATCTCTGACGATGCTATAAGAAACTTATCAATATGCTTAATGTTGTATAGGAGATTGACTGGCAACCAGTCCAGGGTGTACTCCACCACTGTGATTATAGTTGCTGTACACATTTGAAATGTTTTCATTCCTTGTATATGATGCAGTAGAAATTGTACAGTGGTGCGTGGAAACACTTGACTCCCCTAGAGTCAGATATACAGTGTGTGTGTGTGTATATATATATATATATATATATATATATATATATATATATATATATATATATATATATATATATATATATATGAAACATCCAAGCTCCATGAATACATCAAGGAGAAGGCTCCAACGGATGACGTACTCAGAGAATGTCTCAGACAATGGGGAACAGAAGATGAGGCGCTGGAAGAGGGACCATCATGGGAGGACAAGCCCCTACACGGGATGTACCACCGGACCATAACTGAAGTGGCTGATCTCAAGAAGTCCTATCAGTGGCTAGAGAGGGCTGGCCTGAAGGACAGCACAGAGGCACTCATCCTGGCTGCTCAGGAGCAGGCCTTGAGCACCAGAGCCATCGAGGCCCAGATATACCACACCAGACAAGACCCAAGGTGTAGGTTGTGCAAAGAGGCACCTGAGACGATCCAACACATAACTGCAGGGTGTAAGATGCTGGCAGGGAAAGCCTACATGGAACGGCATAACCAGGTGGCTGGCATAGTCTACCGAAACATCTGTGCGGAGTATGGACTGGAAACCCCAAGGTCAAAATGGGAAACACCTCCGAAGGTGGTGGAGAATGACAGAGCGAAGATCCTGTGGGACTTCCAGATCCAGACTGACAAGATGGTAATGGCGAACCAACCAGATATCGTGATCATAGATAAAGGGCAGAGGAAAGCCGTTGTAGTGGATGTAGCGGTCCCAAGTGATGGAAACATCAGGAAGAAGGAACATGAGAAACTCGAGAAATACCAAGGGCTCAGAGAGGAGCTGGAGAGAGCCTGGAAGGTAAAGGTGACAGTCGTGCCTGTGGTGGTCGGAGCACTCGGGGCAGTGACCCCCAAACTAGATGAGTGGTTGCAACAGATCCCGGGAACAACATCGGACATCTCGTTCCAGAAATGTGCAGTGCTGGGAACAGCAAGGATACTGCGCAGAACCCTCAAGCTTCCTGGCCTCTGGTAGAGGACCCGAGCTGAATGAGGGACGGACACCACCCGAGGGGTGAGATGAGGATATATATATATATATATATACACACACATATATATATATATATATATATATATATATATATATATATATATATATATATATATATATATATATATATATATATTTTTTTTTTTTTTAAGATATCCTTTATTCGTCCCACACTGGGGAAATTTACAGCCTCCAGCAGCAAGAATGTATGTAAAAAGAAGAAGAGAAAAAAAGAAAGAGAAAAAAAACAACAAACATCTTTCAATTAAATGCAATATGAACACAAAATGGATAAATCGCAGTACTGTACTATTTACAATTTTCCTTACAATTTTACCTTCATAAAGTCGCTGGTGGTGTAGTGGTACACTCTCCTGACTTGTGGGCAGGCAGCATGGGATCAATTCCCATGCAGTGATTGTGTAGATTTGGGTGTGAATGGTTCTTTGCCTCTATATGTGCCCTGAGACTGATTTTTGACCAGTTCAGGGTGTAGTCTGCTTTCCGCCTGAAGTCAGCTGGGATGGGCATCAGCAACTCCTGCAAACCTCATCAGGATAAGCCGTGTTGAAAATGGATGGATGGTTAATTCTTGCCCTGCAACTGACTGGTGACCAGTTCAGGGTGTAGTCCGTCCGTTGTCAGGTGGTATCGGCTCAAGCACCCCCAACGATCCTGTTCAGGATGAGCGGTGTTGAAAATGGATGAATGAATGTTTTCAAAGTTTTAAATACGTTTCAATTGATTCCACACTGTTCAACGTGATAGCAAGAACAACTAAATAAGATTTAAGTTCAAGTTTATTGTTGTTGGTGTTTGTTTTTTTTTTGCAACTTTTTGCAAAAAAGTTTTTTTAAACTTTGTTTAAGTTGTAAAAAAAACGATCCCACGATTCAATACGATTAGAGCTCTGGATGTCACGTAATTGATCCCCCAGTGCAATTGTTTACACAGCCATGCTGGCAGGATAGTAGCAGTGCTAGGCGAAGGATTTACAATGCAGTACAGTGATAAAATTAGCGTTATATCAGTCAGCATGCCATCCATGTGAATTCACATCTCACTGAAAGGGACATAATGACATACATATGCAAGATGGACAGGTTGGATATTCATTCATCTTCCAAACCGCTTTATCCTCACAAGGGTCGCAGGGGGTGCTGGAGCCTATCCCGGCTGTCTTCGGGCAGTAGGCGGGGGACACCCTGAATCGGTTGCCACCCAATCGCAGGGCACACAGAGACGAACAACCATGTACGCCCACACTCACACCGAGGGACAATTTAGAGTGTTCAATTAGCCTGCCATGCATGTTTTGGGAATGTGGGAGGAAACCGGAGTACCCGGAGAAAACCCACGCAGGCCCGGGGAGAACATGCAAACTCCACACAGGGAGGCTGGAGCTGGAATTGAACCCGGTACCTCTGCACTGTGAAGTCGATGTGCTGACCACTGGACTACCAGGGCGCTCCAGGTTGGATATTATGGATCCCTATCAAGCACCAGGAGTGCTTTTTAAAAATGATTCTGATGACAGATGAGGAAAACTACAATGGTGAGTCCTTGCGATCATACAAAGGCTTGGAAGGTTCCAGGTTTAGGTTACGGACCTTTCATTCAGAGCCAAGCATAAAGCCGATAGACCCCCAGATTGGCACCTGTACGTTGTAGTTTACCCTACTAGATAAGAAATGAGTCACCCTCTGTGTTTGGGTGGGGGCACGGGTCGTGACTGTTGTTTATGCTGAAGCAAAAAACAGCAGTTCAGAGTACCCATCCTTTTTGGAGTCCTTGTGGGGGCCCGCAGAGCGCTTCTGCTGGGGAACTTCAATGTTCACGTGGACAACTACAGCGAGCCCAAGAAGAGCATGATTGGGACGAATGGCCTGCCCGATCAGAACATGAGCTGTGCGCTTTTATTGTACTTCTGTGCTTATCACGGACTGTCTCTAAGAAACAAATGTTATGTTATGTTCCAACATAAGGGTGTATGCACTTGGCATCAGGAAACCCGAGGCCGCAGTTCGATGGTAAGACTTTATGGTCAATTCTTCAAACTTGCAGCTGCATGTCTTGGACAGTCAGATCTCAGTTCTGTGGGTTCTTTGAACTACAAATAATCCCTAAAATACCAAATCCACTCTAAACAAAGCCGACAGTTTCTCCCTCACAATCGATAATGCCACTATATCTCCTTCCCCCCAGGTGAAGAGTCTGGGTGTCATCCTTGACAGTTCACTATCCTTTCACTCCCACATCAATAACATTACCCGGTCCGCTCATTTCCACCTTCGCAATATAAACCGCCTCCGTCCCTCACTCACTCCGCACACCACCGCTATCCTTGTTCACAGTCTCGTCACTTCCCGTATTGACTACTGCAACTCACTCCTCTTCGGTGTCCATCAAAAATTCCTCCATAAACTTCAACTTGTTCAGAATTCAGCAGCCCGGATCATCACGAGAACCCCCTCCTTCCATCATATCACCCCCATCCTCCGACAGCTCCACTGGCTTCCTGTCAAACTTAGAATCAACTTCAAAATACTTCTCTATCTTTCTTTCTTCATTTATTATTTTATCTGTGATTTACTATTGGTCTTGGCTGTACAGTGTCCTTGAGTGTTGTGAATGGTGCTTACAAATGTGATGTATTATTATTTATTATTAAAAATCAGACAACCATTGTGTCTATTAAAAAAGATAAATAAATAAGAACACAAGCAACATGTCTATGACAATTATGGTTGTGAATCTGTGAATGCAGACTGTTGATGAACTTCTGGATAATTGCACATGGGAAATCTCAATTGTCCTTGGATGATGTTGTTCTCATTAAAACTAAGACCATTTGATGTCGACCTAAAACACCTTGGAGGTGTTCTAAGATTGTAATGACTTTGAAATCAACGTGAAGGAAAGCAGAGCATAAGTGGGGAAAAATTCAACTCCACGTTCATTTCTGAAACCATCAGAACACCTCTCAACAGATAAACGCAATGAATTCACATGCTACTTTCGTCAAAAAATACAATCCATCAGATCAAAGGTCATCACAAACCAGCAAAATGACAAAATGATGCAGCACTTAAAGCCATTCAGGAATAATTAAATTCCACTGACAGAATTTGATACAGTGGATCAAACCACTAGAATAGATTTGGTTCAGCGGTTGAAACCATCAACTAGGTGTCTTGCCTCAATACCACCTGACTTTTTTTAAAAGCAACAGTGCTAGTCTTACTGGATCTCATTGCAGCAATTGATCTAATTGATCATAAAATACTCTTGAACAGGTTGGAAACTTGGGTGGTATAAAATGGTACAGTCCTAAAATGGTTTTGGCAATACTTAGAGGAAAAGAGTGAGTTTGTGATCATTTGAAGTTTTGAATCACATCGAATGGCCCTCACATGTGGGGTCCCTCGAGGCGGTCTCGGGGCTCTTTCTATTTCCGTCATGTCAAGCACGGCGTACTTGAGTGTACTGCACTGCGGCCACCCTGACTTGAATGCAAATGATGCCGCTACGATTGGGGGGGAAGTCCATCCCACAATGACGCACAAAGGTGCAAGCACCCCATTACACCTAATTCTACTTGTGCAAAGTCTAGCAAAAATAACAAGAAAGAAAATGCCAGAGTTAGACTGTGTTTTGCACAAGACTTGCGCTGGGAATAAAAATAGGGCCCATGGTGTGCTGAACTGCTAGTGTTCACAAGCTACAAAACATTGGCTGAACAAGTAAACTAATTTAAGAGAGATTCATCCCTCAGAAGCCCAGGTGACTTGAACAGAACAAAACCTAACTATGAACCTCGTGACTATTAAAAAAAATATAATAAACTAATTATCTTACCAGGGAAGGCAACATTCTGGATCACTGATATATAACGTTGGAAGACTGATACCGCTCTGCGGAGCTTTAGATTTTTCTAATTACTGTTTGGTCCACTTAATTCCAACATACAGGCACAAACGTAAATGTGCAAAACCTGAAGTGAACACAGTGAAGAAATCGACCAAGAAGCAAAGCTGGCACGAAAAGGACTGTTTGGACCGCACTGACTGGAGTGTCCTTCAAACCAGCTGAAAGAGAAGATTAACATTAACATTACAGGTATTTCTGCTTGGCTCTCGACGAAGGCGGACACTTTTTGCACAGCTCCTGCCCCCACCCCGCACCCTCTCCCTGCTCGCCACTTAGTCTTTGTGCTGTCTTTGTCTACTTTTTCCTAGCCTCCTACCGTATTTTCATCCGAAGAACTAACCATGGAATTAGTTGGCTGGTCTCTCGATGCAATTGACAAAATTTTTTCGACGGAAAGACCAGGCAGTGGGGGGACATTTGCTGCCGGATACGCCCTGGATCCATGGAGAAAGTGGAGACTGGTGTGCCTGGCAATACTGTCCGTGGAGGATGTAGAAGACATCTACATTATTGGCCTTTTGATGACAGGTATGCTGCTGTTTGGTGTTGGCAGCTTTCTGTTCTATCGCAAAATTCGACCGACGGGAGCGGCTTTATTGGAAGTGAAGAGGCTGCCGGTCATTCTGGGTGGTTTGGCGCGAATGTCCAACACTCGGACTCAAGCGGGGGATGAGCTCAACCGCAATATTGTTGCGGTTTTGGAGCGACTTTGCGCGATCGACAACAACATGGAGAAGTTGGAATCCGCGCTGCGGAAAGAGTTTTCGGATTCGGGCTGATCGGCGCCAGTGAAGAGATACAGACCACGGACTCAAGGCAGTCTGAAATTGTTGGCGGCCGTCCCTCTAAAACAAACAATGCTATCCCTCCCTTTACCCTAGATGGAAGTATGCATGGAATCTAAGCCCCCCCACCATCTCCCCCCTCCTTCTCGGCCATGGACTGATAAGCCGGGACTGTCTTCATGATGAGCAGACCTCGACGAAGCAGCTATGACCTGTACACGCATACACATACACAACTGGACAACCACATGCGCATACACATCCTTGTTATCACCGTCATCATCGCTCCGATTCTTTTTCCCCTGTGACGTGGTTCGACATGCAGAGCGCTCGTGTGAATCCGTGCAGCGGTCACCCCTCTCCCCCCCCCCACACTCCTCCATTCATCCTCCCCCTTATTACACGTTATGTCTTGTGACTTGTTGTAACTGTCATGTGCTAGGGTCTTTTTTTTATCCTGGACTTAAATTATCCTCAGAAGAGGATAGTTCGAGCGTGTTTTTTTCCCCCTCTCCCCACCCAGCGTTTTCCTTTCTGAAGTCTGATTATAAATTCCCCATTGCGGGACAAATAAAGGATATCTTAATCTTAATCTTAAATGCTATGCAGAAAAGAGAAAAGCTTTAAAAATAAATGAAAAAAACAAGTTGACTGCGTCACTGTGGAAAGAGCTGCAACCAATCACAAACTCGAGACCACTCCGCCGAAGTTGAGAACAGAGACTGGCTGACAACTTGAATATGTTCAACTGCAGATTTGAAAAAGATACTTTCACAACCCAGCCCCACTGACCCCTACGACCAACAACCTCAAAGAGACCCCTGCTTCCCTCCTCCACCTTGGCGATTCACAAAGGACACGAGACGGCTCTTCAAGCAACAAAAGATGAAAAAGGCCTCGAGGCCGGATGCAACGGCTATCTCCTCCCTGAAAGTCGGTGCTGATCGGCTTGCTCCAGTCGTCACGCAGATCTTCAACAGATCCTAGGAGCAATGTATGAAGCCCCCTCCTGCTTCAAACACTCCACTATTATCCCAATCCCCAAGTAATCTGCAATATCAGGACTCCACAACTCCAGGCCTGAAGCTATGTCACATCTTCAAGTTCAAGTTCAAGTAAACTATTGTCAAATGTGCTCCATGTGCAACATACAGCACAGATTAAATTTCACAGGAGAGGGAGAAGCTGCGCCACCATCAAAAGAACAGTTATCATAAAATGACAAAATAATACAACACAGCACATAAGACGCAGACGGTCGTGCAATCTCAACCACTTTTTCTGCATACACTTTGTTGTTTGAAGCAGTTGTAGATGAAAGAGGAGCGAATCAAAGTGTTCTTTCACCAGTGGATCAAAGACGTCATGCTGAAAATGTGCACACGTTTGCTACAAGCTAAGTTTAAAAGCAACAAGAAGCTGTAGCATCCATTAACGAAAAAGAGAGATTGGCTCTCTTCTTCTGTCCCATGTAAATCTGCTTCAATTCTAAGCCGCGACTCCCAGTTCCACATACGCATGTCACGTTGTGCCCGAAGCGATAAAATGATCGCTTCGTGCACAACAAGATAATGAGGTGGATCCCCGAAATAGCAGACAAGGAAAAGATGGTCCGAGAACAAATGAGTTTTAATACAAAACACAAAATACCCGTCCGGGAGCAACAAACAGAAAACGCTGGTCAAAATCAGGACCAGGAATAAAAGGAAGTAACAGAAAACGCTTGCGAGAAAACGGCAAGGAATATACAGTGCACTCCGCTTAATAGAACACCGGTTAATAGAGTAATCCGCTTAATAGAGCAAAAGGCTCTGGAACCGATTTGCCTAATGCAATTTCCTATAAATATACTCCGCTTAGTAGAACAGATCTCCGCTTAATAGAACAGGCCGTAAGCAATGAACATTGTAAACTAGTGGTTTTCGAAGTGTAGCTATCGCGAGAAGTGGAGCTATCGCGATACTGTACCACTATCGCGAGAAAACGCGGTAGTTCTAGCCGTATACAGTAACAGGTTGCACGCTCACTCCACACATAGGCACACGCACGTCACAATGGCTTCAACTTCATTCAAGAGACGAGGGCTATCACCTGCGGATAAGAAGGACATACTCAGACGATACGATGCATTGCCGGATTCTCAGAAGGTACGCCCGCGGTTTCCAGGACTCTCTTATCTCCCTCTTATCCAGCGCATTGAGAGGGAAGTCAACCGCAAAATTACGGACTCCTGTTTCCAGACAAAAGTAACGAATTTTTTCTCGTGATTTGAGATGTTTGACTGAAGTTGATTAAAGTTGTTGTTTTGTTGTTTTGTTGTTTGATTAAAGATATGGACGTCCACAGTCGAAATATCTCTTCTAACTCGTCAGCAGGGGGTTTTCTGCGTGCATAACTTGGTCGTCGACGTGTCTGAAGGTGTACCTAATAAAGTGTCTCCGGTTAATAGAAACCCCGCTTAGTAGAACAGAAGCACTTCGGCCCAATGGTGTTCTATTAAGCGGAGTGCACTGTAGTTGGCAACAATAGGAATTAATAAGAGTAGATTTAACGACGTGCAATCACTGCCACAAGGCTACACAGCAATGAATAGATTAAGGCAGTAATCGAGAGAATTGGCACGGCGTGGAATACTCCGACAGTAAGTCAACTGCCCGAGCACAAAGATAAAGCCTGTGCAATCAGTCCTTAATGGGTGACAGGTGTGTCGGCGGTAGGCAGGAAAAGCCTGCCCCCTGCTGGCAAACACGGGACGTGACACGCATCGGCGCTCTGCGTTGATGCTCCTTTCTTTTCATCGTCGGCTCCACAAGTCATCCATCCATCCAGCCGCAGACTGTCCAACAGCACCGACATTTCTGCTGAACAAAGCAGGGCTGTGAAAAATGTTGCCCATTTCAGGATCAAAAAACACAAGCGCCCCAGGGCTGTCCAGCAACAGCCGACATCCCCTCAATCAAAATCGGTGCTGGTACACACGTGCTGCCGAGAAGGCGCAGCCACCAAGCACAAATTCTTCTTTTTTGATGAATGTCATGGCCAAAAATGCTAAAAACATTCCCAATCAGGTCCACGCGTGACAAAAAAAAAAAAAAGAAAGCAAGGCTCTTGATGAGCACTTGCTAACCTCTTGACTATGATTTCCTGTAGTTTTTGGTTCCACCACAAAGTCTTTTCTTCCCTTTTCCTATCAGAAGACAATGCAATGTTCACCTTGGCTGTGGTCTTTCAGTCTTATGTACCGGTAAGCTCCTTTTGGTCACAGAGACCCTTTCTCAGCAATGTCTCATGAAAAAGCTGCACAACACTCTTCCTTTCTAAAAGAAATATTGTCCCGAAATAATTTAGTGTCGTTGTACTCTATCATTTTTATAATTTTCGGACCAAGCCATAACCACAACTACAAAAACCACCCATCCTCTTATTTTACATTGAGCATGACAGAGGAGCAACTTGATGAGTTTGCGATCATGAGTCAGTGCTCAGCAATCAGCCAAGTCAAATTTTTACTCAGATCAGTTGGTGGTGCATGATTTGACCCTAAGTGAATCATATCTAACTGCATGTTATATCTGATTAAAACACACACAGAGAAATGGCTGTGTAGTGTCCAGGGCCCTACTAAAGGTGACAAAGTAATGATATAATATGACTGACTGCAGGACTAGAAAACAAACATCCACTCATTTATTTTAATATATTTATGTCGCCTCCAGTGCCTTTTCAATCTCCCTTCATGGAGATAAGTGGAATTCCAGAGGACAGTTAGCTTGGCCTTAGTTTTCCGTGTGCTGCAGACAACACTTTTGGCTGAGCTTGTGTACCAGACTCATGATTGACAATAATGTCATTTCCTTCCTGCTTTTCAATCAAAATGCTTCGGACATAACCGTTAAAAATATATCTGCAGGATCGCTCCTGTCAAGAAAATGTCAAATGGGGCTGTGTGAGGGTCTCTGGAGAGGAGAAGCAGCAGTAATCAGTCCAACAAAGCGGATTCATTATTTCAGTTGTGTTTGATCCCAGAGGGACAGTGTGTGATGTGTTTGGTTCCATGTTCTTCTTGCAGATTAAAGCGAAAGGTTACGAAGTAGATCTTGTTTCACAAGGGAGATAGGGAGGACCATCTCACTTAATCTGTCTTATTAAAGGGCCTTTGTATACCCCAGTCCCAACCTGCGGATCCGTTGGCAGTGAAGTTACATTCTGGCGAGGCACTTTAGGGACTACTAAATTTTACAGATATGCTTTAAATATGCGACTTCAGTTTGGAATCTGCTGTGCATGCTTACTCACTGAATTCAGCTACCTGGAAACTTTTATATCTCTCACTCTCGATAGATAGATACACACACACACACACACACACACATACACGTTTTTAACATCGCTTATCCTGAACAAAGTTGCGGGGGTTGCTGGAGCTTATCCCGTCTGACTTTGAGGAACGGGCAGGCTACACATTAAACTGGTCGGCAGTCAATCACAGGGCAGATATAGAGACAAACAAACATTCACACTTGACTTGTCAAACATGACTCTTCCTACTCAGGAAACAGGTCTTTTTGGGGTTCAGGGGTCACTCCTTAAGACGTTCTATAACTCGGTGGTGGCCTCGGCCATCCATTATGGCATTGTCTGCTGGTCAGGCAGCATCTCAGCCCGGGATAGAAAGAGACTGGAGCGACAGGTCAGGAAGGCCAGTTCTGTCCTGGGTTGCTCCCTTGACACTCTGGAGGAGGCGGGCAACAGAAGGATGCTAACTAAGCTAAAAGCTATGATGGCCAGTCCCTCCCACCCCCTCCAGTCCGCCCTGACAGCACTTGGTAGCTCCTTCAGCCAGAGACTGTTACACCCGCGCTGCAAGAAGGAGAGATACCGACGCTCGTTCCTACCGACTGCTGTCAGGCTGATGAATAAAAAATAACAATCATAATAATAATAATAATTAAATGATGTGAAGGAAAATTGTAAATAGTACTGTGATTTATCCATTTTGTGTTCATATTGCATTTAATTGAAAGATGTTTGTTGTTTTTTTCTCTTTCTTCTTTCTACATACATTCTTGCTGCTGGAGGCTGTAAATTTCGCCAGTGTGGGACGAATAAAGGATATCTTATCTTATCTTATATTACACCCACATCTTCACTGTCACTGAACATGAGTTAGGTGAGTGGACCACAACAACACCATTTATTTATTTATCTATCTAATTATTTTTATTCTTTTTTTTTTCTTTTGCAGGTTTAATGCACAGCAACCAGTTCAAGGTGTATCCCACCTACTGCCCGAAGACAGCAGCTGGCATCAGTTGCAGCAAGCCCGCGGCCCTCGTGAGGATAATCTGATTAGAAAATGGATGGATAGGTGGATAGATTTAATGAACAAACAGGTAAAGCTGTTGTTTCTGACCAGATCCAGTACAAAATTCAGGCAAACATTTTCATACAGCAAAGAACGAAGCCAACACAACAACTCAAAATATAATTATTTTGTCCCAAGATGGAGAAAAATCAACATTAAAATACAATGCAGTATTTCTGTAGTTAAGTACTGTACTGTATGTTATTTTATAAACATTATTTGGACCATGTTTTTGCATTTTGTTACTAGTCTTGATACTGTATTTTGTACATAAACATGTACTGTATTCTGCAGTTTTTGTTTTATAAACCGGTTTTTAGACAATATATTTTTGTGTTTTATTGCTTGTGGTTTTACACATGTATTTTGTCAATATTGCACGTTAATAGAGGACTTGTGCCATAGTCGTTTCCCACATAAGGAATTTCGGTTATAAGGACAGATTGGCCAAAGCAAATATGATTCCTTACTCGAGAATAAAAACAAACTGATGAAAATAACTTTTCTTCACTTTAAACCTCTTTAGATTTAGCCTTCACAGGCTAAATTAATGTGCTGAAAAACACATCAGGAAGCCTATTAAGACTAGTTCAAGCGCTTCGCCCTGATTTTTTATGCAAATGTGCAAGGGGCTTGCTGGCCATCGGGAAAATATGATTTTCCCCGAACAGCCGGTCTATTTCCGGGCTCGTCACACTCAACCACTCCTCATCGCCGATTAACTTTTGTCATGTTACATTTGCTGTAAATAATCATGGCAAGTTGTCAACATATGTTTAAACCGGCACAACTTCACTCAGCCCACCACTGAAGGTGAAAGTCGGACCTTATGACGATTAATGTAACCAGTAAAATTGTTGTGAGAAATAATTTTCTTGATTAGTGTCTTCTCATGACTTAATTTCATTCATTATTAATGGTAGAGTAATATTCTTAAAGGCAATTTGAGCAAAGTAACTCTCAACTTCAAATAAAGGTTGGTGACCCCTGCCCTATATTTATGCATCTTATTTACTGCAATCATTTGCAACTGCCAAGGTAGAAAAATAAAAATCCATATATTTATTGTTAATATCAGTCGAGTATACCTTTGGCTTTCATTTCTATCTGAAAATTAAAATTTAAAAAAGAATACAAGACAATAGATTGTTTCCATTTAATGTATTTCAGGCTCTAAATCTAAGACTCATCAGCCGAGGGAGCTTCTTTCATGCACTATCCAGCGGAAAAAGTGCCCTTTCTTCACAGGTGTCACATTTCTTCTCATGTAAGGGTCCCTGTTTATTTTAGAACCACCTTCAAAGCAAATGACTTGCTTGTTGAAAAGCAATATTCAGTTCTAATCACTTAAAACTAAAATGATACTGCACGGAGTAGAAGTACACGATAGATGTTGTCATACATTGGGAGACTTTTCTTGACAAAAAAATAATACACAAAGTATGAGTATCGGTATTGGTATTATTATTATTATCTGTAGCATCATATACGACTAAACTTTGAGTGCATGTCAATGCTACTGATGCTCAAAATCAAACATTTCAGTTGCGGGGTTGTATGAAGAAAAATTAAGTTTTCACATTTTAAATGTCCACAGTACACATGGAGTAGAAGTAAAAAAAAAAAAAAGGCAAAGCCCTCCCACTGCAGCAAAAACTTTTGAAAGGCAACTACCTGTATGTCATTCGAATAAAAACTGTTACTACTGACACTTTAAATGAACACCTAATTCATGCTAACAATGAAATGAAATAAAGTCAAAAATATACTGGATATATACAGTATCAAAGATACAAAAGAAGAACACATAAGTACTGGAGGAGTATTATAACTGCCTTCTGGCACACGGTTCTTTTGCAATCTTCCAGATGTAATGGATTTTTTGGGGGGGGCGGGGGTGCGGGGGGCCCAGGCAAGTGGCCCAAGTTCAGCCCCGTAGCTTCTGTAAAATTCTGGCAGCAGACGCATGACTTTATCGAGTTAAACTGAATTTTCCATGTATTCATTTCCTCTGCATTCTGAATTGTGTCACTAAAGCATAAATATAATTTAAAGTTTATACATCCATAGAGTCAGACAGGATGAATGGGAATTTTGAGTTCACTCATTTGGGCATGTGCTTGCCACTACAGTATTCGGCAGGTCAGAAGTTATTGCATTTGAATGTATGGAACATACCCTCTTGTCCATAAATAATGCAGGACTTCATGCTAACAGTTTAGAGGACAACCTCACAACTTTTCCATCTGGCTGGCTGGAAATATGGCCACAGTCTGTCCTCCCCCATTTCCCGACTGACAAATTGCATGCACTGTCCTCAAATCAACCACATTTAATAGATCGGCACACCCTCAACAATAAAAGGCGAGTTACCTTTGACAGCTGGACACCTTCATTATTCCAGCCTATAAATAAGAATTTCCAGGGTGGAGTGTGATAGGATTTCCATGGGTTGAAATACACCTTTATTATAATTTTCCTTTCAAAAATAAACCATAAATAAAAGTTATGCAGAATTGATGGGGACTGGGCAGTTTATCATTTCTCAAACAATTTTCTTCTACATCTGCCATTGGTATTCATCATTCCACTGCATGTCGGTTTGATTCCTAACAACCTGCTAGAGTGGCATGATGAAAAAAAAAATACTTCAGCTAATTAGACACTAATGAGTAATTCATATTTCCCTCACAAGCACTCTCTCCCTGACTTGTGATGTGATATTTTAGCTGTAATTACGCTCAGCTAAACCGGTCAATTACCACACGTTGGAGTTCGGATCGGGGTCATCGCAGTCAATTAGAGGCCGAGATGTACAAATTGTTTGCGGCTCATGCAGGCAAGCCAGCGTGTCAGGAGGCTACCATTTTTTTAGTTAGATGGAGAGATTGTACGCCAAAGAGGATCAAGGTAAGGAAACAATTAAGGACATTAAAGACGTCACAGTTTTTGCTCAGCCTGCTGCTGTATAAATTACACATACACACACACTTTACTGAGTCATTGCACAGGTATGAATGATACTTTATTGCCTGCCATTTCTCATTGTAAAGTCTTTTAATACCAAGACAACCCAATCACACAAACATAATATCACACGGTCTAACTGAGGTACCTACGTTGCCTTTGTTGGCTGGAAAGAAAAGTCAAATATGTAAATCAGGACAGAAAATAAATGTAACAGCTCCTTGTTACATCCGATTTAGATTGATAAACATTTTCTTGCAAAGAAAATCCACCCTGCAAAAGATTTATTATGTCACTAGAACACACCAAACCATGGAGTGGAAGACTGACAGAATGTTGAGTCACTCCACCTTTATATCAATTGATGCCAAATGACATCATAACGTCTGTGCAAATCAATCAGATGAAACGCAGTCAATTTTCTAGGTCTAGTTGTCACTCCAAACTTTCTCAAGATTATGGAGAACTTCCAACGAATCAAACTCACACTGCACTGTGCACCCTCTGTGTGTGTCTCCATCTCAATTTCATTTCTTTGGCAACATCACGTTACAACAACAATTGGGAAGCATTAACTTAAGCCATGTGAGCAACTTTGAAAAAAAAGGTTTTCTTCTTCTTCTTCTTCTTATGGACAACATTCACCCTGTGACACGCATTAACAACACAATGCAGCAAATGAGGACAACTTAATGTACAACTGCAATAAGAAGCATAAAGTTGTAATGAAAGAGCACTTGACGGAAGCACACCACCAACAATCGTCTCACTTTACTGCGATATTGTGGCGAGTCATCAGTGTTTGTTCCATATCGGAGCTGCCATGGGACCCGAGGAGGCCCTCTCCACCAAGATCAGCTCATCAGGGTTGTCATAGGCCTTGTAATGGAACAGAAGGTCTTGAATAGCCCTCTCTTCAATCTACACAGAGAAGAGAAGAAAGTCAGGGAAAGGAGGCATATTTGAGGAAAGCAGAACCAAACCCTCCGAGGGTGAAAAAAACAAAACCCTGCCGACAGGATAAGATAAATGTTTTTCAGCAATTTTCCAACCAACTGTGGTCATAAAATGGTCTGCCACAGAAGGACGTGAAGGCAATGTACACCAAACCCTATTTCATCACAGCTCATTGTTCCTGTTCCTGCAATATAGCAGAATTTTAAACAGAGTTGCTTTGAGTTTTACAGCATATAAGCAAGTCTGAACTAAGACTTGCGCACCTTCAGTGTACTGTATTACCACATTGTGCTGCAACATGTTGGGCAGCACTGAGGCCCACTGGAAGAGATAAGACAAAACTAAACAGCAAGCCGAAGAGGAAATCCCTTCACTGCATAGGGTACCATGTTCTGTGTTTTAAACATTCAAATTTGTGTTATTTCTTCATGTGGGTTAAAAAAGGATGTTTGAAGGTTTGCAATTATCCTAACACCTCTGATAATTTCGGTTAGCGTTGGTATTTTGCTTTATGCATTAGCATTAAGATGGAATTATAGACTGACATGAAATGAAATTCTATGCTCTGGGTACACATTTTGCCGTTTAAATACCTGTACCGTATTTTCTGCACTAAAATGCGCACCTAAAAGCCTCCCATTTTCTTAAAAGCTCACAGCATGCCTTAAAATCCGATGCGCCTTGTGTATGGTCATTAGGGTGTAATATGTCGACCCCAAAATGGCTCCTTGCTAGAGACATGCTTACAACACAGAGTTCAAACATAAGGAGATCGGTTTCGCAGTTGAACATGGAACTCGAGCAGCAACAAGAGAGTTCAACGTTAACGAGTCAATGTTATAACTTGCTGTTGGTTAAGTGAATTGTGTCACTGCTTTATTAAATAGGTTTTACTGATATCTGATCGTTGCTATATAAATCAGGGTGTAGTGTCGTGTTCTGTTGGCATTTCCTTGAGCGTAGCTCCATCAAGTGGATCCATTGTAGATTGCGTCTTATAATGCAGTGCGTGCAATATATGAAAAGAATTACAAAATAGACCATTCATTGAAGGTGCGCCTCATAATTCAGTGGGCCTTTTAGTGTGAAAAATATGGTATACAAAGTTTAAGATTTTTGTTTGATGTGTCTGTTTGAGAGTGACAAATATACATCTTAATGCAAGCAGACGGTGCTTCTTATTTGGCTTAAGTGAGAGCAAGTAAACAGTAATGATGAACTTGTGGGGGAAAAAAAGTGTTTTAGAAGTCTTCATGTACGCTTTTATGGGGAGCAGTAAAACCGCATTTGAAGAAAAGCGTCTCGATATTGGTGATTTTCACCTATCGTGGGTCTGGAACGTATCCCCGTGATCAAACGGGAATTCGTTGCACATGTTATTGATGATGTAAACCATAGAGTCATTGGGGGGAAAAGAGACTTAGCAAGGTGATGAAAGAAGGCTGGCTAGAATAATGTGACTAACATTTTCTTCAACCGTGTCTGCTGTGTGTCATGGCACATGTCGATCTGTGTCTGTCAAAGAAAGCTCTACCACACACAGGCAAAGCCGCACTACCTGGATGAGCGCCAGCGGTTTCTCTCGACTGCGGATTAGCGCCGCTTCCTGCTGTCGTTCCTCCTCTACGATGGAAGCAAAGGTCACCAGGGAGGTGTGGGGAGGGCTTCCGGCTGCCGCTGCCATCACCCAGGGCCTGAGGGGAGAGACTGGTGAGGTGGGAGGAAAGAGAGAGGACGCACGAGGCCCTGTCTTGTCTCAGTGGACGAACAAAATAATATGTGAACATGGACTGACCAGCTTCTGTGTGAATGGCTGCCTCTCCATCTGACTTGAATACACTCATTACAGTATGTTGCTGTGTAACTAGTCTGGATCTCCCTCTGCAAGATGTGGACCTCAATCCTAACTTTATTAAGACCAGAATGATGAGCTTTAAATATGATCTCAAACTTGGATAACACGAGACGGCAGTTATTTTACCTCAGTACACTTGAGAGACTGCACCTGAAAACTTTTTCGTGGACCAGAAAGTCTATTTTAGTTGACAGTTCAGTTGTCTGCTTTGTTACATTGTTAGGCATTTCAAGTTGAATAAAAATTCTGAGATGAGAAAATACAGTGAACCCCTTCTATGTGCTGGGAATAGGGACTGAGTCCTGCCACGAAGACCAAAAATCTGTGTGTCATTGACAGCAAAACCTGAAAAGGTTTTGCAACTGCCGACAGATGTCACAAGATAGCAGCAATGCACTACAACTGTCCAAATGAAACTCCTCTACTCACTTCAACACACTTCCTTTACACCAGTGCTTCTCAAATAGTGGGGCGCGAGGCTCCGTCAAGGGGGACGTGTTTGACCTCGGGGAGCATGCTTTTTTTTTTTTTAAACTGTCCTAAAATAAAGTGCAGTTGCACCTCCACTACATTAGAGGGCAGTGGTGCTCTCATTGGCAGAGTGTGCGCAGGGAGCATTCGCACGGTGTTTTGTTTGGACTGAGCATGCGCGCTTTGCACACAGCACAGAGTATGAGTATGACGTGTAGACTCGAAGTCAACAGGCGGAGAGACACGGGAGATAAAGAGGCGAACGAAAGTCTCCCGAAAGCTAAGACGAGGAAATATGGCGAAGCGTATGTAGCGCATGGCTTCACTGTGACTACGGTGGGAGATGAGGAATGACCGGGTTGTCTAAAAATGTTGGCAGCGGACAACATAAAGCCAACTATATTAAGGTGTCACTTAAAGACATTACAGTACACCCCAATCACGCTGATAAGCGGCTTGAGTTTTTTTCAGCGAAAACGTGCCGAATATTGCCAACAACCATCCCGCTTTGTGACTGCTACTTGTAGCCATTAATCCAGACATCATCTTTGATTTAACCCTGCTGTTGTCCTCGGGTCAAAATGACCCGTCACTGTGTTAAAAACGCCCCCAAATCCCCCTAAATTATATTTTTAACTTGAAATTTTATGACTTTTCCTAGATTGGCCCCAACTGCAGAAAAATTGAAGTGTTGTTTTTATTCACATTTCCAAGGAAGCTGTACCAAAAAAAAGTACAAAGGTGGTCTTCGGGTCAAAATGACCCATGAGGCAAAAAGTGTTGAAATCAAGGTCACAAAGTTATTTATACACCATTGAATTTTTCAATGTTTTAGTTGTGTCTCAGATCAAATTAGTAGAACACGTGAACAAGACAGTAGCAGACATAAACAAGACAAGATGGGTGGCGTTCTCGTAGATGGCAGAACTCTTTTTTGTGGATTTCACGGGGTTATAAAGGTGCCACAGATGACAAGACTCCGAATTCTCTCTGTGCTGACGCCATGAGTGTGCGTTATGACATTGAAAAGGCTCTAGAGCTGATTTTTTCTGCTGTCCAGCAAGAAAACTGATTCAGAAGAGGAAGTAGAGGATTTAACAGAAGAAGATGGGGAGGAATATAACCCAGAGTATGATGAATCATCTTTAGAACAAGAAGACATCTCTGAAGCTGAGAGACTTTCCTTTAAAAAAAATGGCAAAATAACATGGTCCTCAGCAGCATAAAACACATACTGTGTGCTATAGGTGAAAGAAATATATCTGCAAGGCAGTGCACTTGCATACTGCGCTACATGTGCTAATTAGTTGAATGTGTTATCTTATTTTTCATATTTTTGTCTTCTATTGTCCTAAATAGTTTACCGGGGGGAAAAAAAAGAAAACAACTTTAGTCATTGGAATGAATACAAATGCACCCATAACTCATTTTCGCACATTTTTTCCTTTTCTTAAGCTATAGAAATCCAAGTGAAGAGGGAGAACTATATCACACATAATGTGGTGAAGGACAAGTTGTTTCTTCAAGTAATATGAAATTTGGTGTTTAAAAATCAATTTAGCTGCTTATTTGGGAGGGGGTCATGACAGAAAACAATTGAGAAGCACTGCTTTACACCAACATGCCACTCAAAACAGTGCTGTTGCCTGGACACAAAAACAGCAAATACATTTTAAAAAATACATCAAAAATATATATTTTTTAATTTTGGAAAAAACAAAAACCCATGAATATGCAATTCCGCGGGTGCAAGACTGCAAGTCCACTGAACTTCCAATATAATAAATTCAAACATAATGAAAAGTTTTTCCACTAATACTCAGACAACTGTAAAGGTACTATAGATACTATTGTTTCTTCCTGGTCATAATCCTGCTGGACTTCTTTTAGAGGAATTTAGCTAATCTACATGTCACTCTTGTTTCTTTATCCTCATTATATTATATGAAAGAAGAATTTGGAGAGTAAGTTGGATTCCAAAAATCAGAATGGAAGGGGTTAAGATTCATAGATCAGCAACGCATCTCAAGGAATGAGTGTTCCGGAAGACGAGGTCGGTGCGACTGGTGCTGCGGTTTCTTGACTCTTCCGCTAAATACCAAGAGGAACCTGATACCTGCTCACTCTTCCGTAAGATATAATGTGACGTGAGGGCTGCCCTTATCAATTCTTGTTAGCATCACTGGCTTCACTCACGACTCATGCAGCTGTTTAACATCTGGAGGCCTCCTTGAAAATCTGCTGCAGGCTAAACACACGGCAGAAGTACGATAACAGAGATGTAACTTTGCGGGCGAGCAGGAACTATGGAAAAAAAACTTTTACTGGGTCACAGGCTTTTGCAAATACAGTATTACACCCGGCTTCATAGCCTGTGTGTGGGCACGGTATGCATTTCTCAACATGAGTGTTGTTGAAGTCAGGGTGACTTCGGTCACGTCAACCTTGTTGACCATCATTTTGAACTGGTCATCCCAATTCCCCTAGAGTCCTTAATAGTAAGCATTTTCTTCAGTGTCTTACTGCCATACTAAGCAAAATCCATTGAATTTAATTTTTTTTAAAAAACTGCGGCGGTACATAAATACTCAAAGGTTATTCATTACTGTTTATATACTTAAAGCAAAATATTTCCAGAGTCATGTTTGTGAAACTGATTTAAATTGATGAGTGGTTGCAGTTGCAGTTATAATTACGCACACACACACACACACACACGCACACACAGACACACACACACACAGACACACACACACAGCAGTTGATCAAAATAATACCATTTAAGTTTCTCTAATGGCCCCTTTGCAAAACGGCCCAGTAGCTCCATGTGCAGTGGATGAAAAATGCTTCAACCATTCAATGATATTATACAGTTTTCAAAATATTCCAGAGGAATGCCGGGGCTAGTAAATATTCAATAAATAGCTGGAAACTCAAACCGGACCAATTTATTGTTTGATAATAAGTGAAAGGTCCCTGTAAACCTCTGCTGGTCCTTATATATTTAAACTGCGCTATACTAACAATAACTACCAGAAGACTGTATATTCTCAACGGGATTATCATAATTTCTGGAACACACCTGAATAAAAGCCGCAACAGTGGGCTGATTACTCATTCTATGTGACAGGCAGATAGATGCTTGTCACCCAATGTTTGTCTTATAGTTTGCAATACTGTACACTCAACCGTTGTTGTTCAAACAGACAGGCTCATAAGGGGAATAAACTATGATGTCTCTTGCAATTGGCTTGAGAAACAAGGTGTGTTCAAACACAGTAGGACATTTCAAACCCAGGAAAAAACCCCAAATAAGGTACCTTAAAGTATCAACACTCACTTAAAGTATCAATCCCTGGGTTCAGCAATAAATAAATAAATAAATAGATAAATAGATAGCTAAATAAATAAATAGCATTTTAAAAAGTATCGCGATATATTGCAAAACGATACTTTTTCCTAGCCCTAATAATTACTGTTATGATAAATCTTTTGGTGTCCTAAGACTTTTGTACAGTACTGAAAATACAGTACTTTATATAAAATGTCACATTTCTTTCTTCAATTGTCACAATTTTCATATTGTGATGACAACAATGTGAATACGACTTTTTCCACATTCACTAAGAGAATAGCAGCCTCTCTAACAGGCACTTTAATGAAAGAACTGAATCTCACTGGCAGATAAGTTACACTCAACAGAACCAAGGATTTCTGTATAAAACACTCAGGACTGACATGAACGGTGTGAATTTATAAATGAATGTGATTTTATTGTGGGACCTGTAATTTAGACTAGTGTTTCCCAACCCCCATTGAGCACATATTTTAAATGAGAGGAACCCCCCCACCCCCAAAACAAAACAACTTACAGCACGACAGCACACCCCGAACAAAAATGTTACAAAGAAAGATGTATGTTCAAATAATGGTCACTTCTCACTTTACTCACAATTTTACAAATTCAGTTTGCAGGCGTTGAAGGAAGACAATCCCAGCGGGATTAATTACCGGTAAGTGAAACTGGATCATTTCCCATGGTACACCCAATGACCTCTTGTGTTTGGCCAATTGGTTGGGAATCACTGGTTTAAACTTGTGTAAGATGAAGCACTGTTTGACAACAGTGCCTCCCACTGATAGCAGAACTCACTACATGTAGTTAGTTAACTTACCCAGGTTTCTCCGGCTTGCTGCCATCAGCACATTTAAACGTCACCCTCCTATTAACAGGTGTAACGCTGACAGGTAACACTTGAGCACTTTGGCCCCTGTGAGTTCCCGGCTGCCCGGCTCGGATGAGGATGTTCTCCTCCTCCTCGAGTAGCGCCCGGAATGAGCAAGGTGAGGGTAGGGACTGGAGTGTTGTTGCCCTGATGACAGAAATCAATGGAGGGGAAACATGAAGCACATTGAGATGGTGGAGCTTTGCTTAACTTGAATGGCATACTCAATGAAGACATGTAAAAAGAATTGTGTTTTTAACAATGCACAAGGCTAATAAAGTGAACCGCCTCCATTCATGGAAGGCTCGGGGACCAAGGACTGGAACAAACAGCGAAAATTCATCCACAAGTAATTGATACCCACCCTAAAAAGTTTTATGATTGCATTAATGTCACAAGCTGAGGACAAGGCACAAATGTAGTCAAAGTGAAGCTCCTCAAATCACTTTAGAGTTTCTTGGCATCAAGATGCCACAAGATAGTGACAAAGCCATACTTTTACTGCTTTGGCTAGGCACAAAAACAAATTAGGTTTTCAGTGAATAACTGTAAAAAAGAAGAAGAAAAACATCTTCAAATATGTGATTTAGCAAATGCCAAAGCAGCAACTATGAGGGCCATTCAATAAATAAGGTGAATTTTGCAGTATAAGGACTTCTAATACAGATAGAATCTTACCCCCCACCCCCACCCCCCGCAACAACGTAGTCTCCCTGCACTGTCACTCACTTTTCCTATCCGTACACAAGCTTCCATATTCACTCAGCATAAAACATTTTGGACTGATCTCTTAGCCAGTCGCTCACAACACTTGACTTCGTCACTTTCAAACTCCTGTTAACTGCTCAGGCAGGTCAAGAAAGACATGAAGAACAAATGCAGGGGCCATCAGTCAGAAGGAGTCATCTTACATCGTGACAAAGCAAGGCCTCACACAGCAGCCCAAACAGTGCAGACCATCAACATGCCAGGCTGGGAACTGCTCCCGCATCCCCCGTACAGCCCAGACCTTGCCCCTTCAGACTTTCACCTGTTTGGTCCCTTAAAAGCATTCACAAGAGGCACGAAGATTTGTATGCTGAGGGAATATGGAAGCTTGGGCACAGATGGGAAAAGTGTGCGACAGTGCTGGGAGAGTATGTTGAAAAAAAAAAAAAGGTAAGCTTTTATATGTATTAGAAGTCCTTATACCAAAAAATTCACCTTATTCATTGAATGACCCTTGTATATGAGGGTTTAATGCAGAATAAAGAAAGTAACAAAAATTGTGTTTTGTACTTGAAATCACAAATGCACTGGACATCGGGTTAATTTCTTCCACCGCCATTTGTGCTTATGATCCTGGACCACACCAGTGAGCCTGAACAGGATATGCTATACTGAAAATGGATGAATGGATTCTGGAGTACACTCACTCACCAGGTCTTCCCACTGCTGTTTTTAGATGGCGTGACTGTGGGGGTGGGTTTGGATGCTGTGGCCTCCACACTGGTCTCTTTATTGGCCAAGGCCAACATCTTCCTTTGCTTTTGGGACAATTTCATAGGAGTAGGAGAATATTTGCAGAGGGTACCAACACTGAAGGCAAGCAGAAAAATATGTAGAGTGGGTGGGAATACCTCAAACGTGTGCGCCGTAAATAGTCTGTTAACAGCAACTGTAGTCAACCTGAATATGTATTGATATTTTACCTTGCTAGGCTTTTAGGAGCTGGTTTGAGTGTCTGCGCAGAGCTGGCTTCCATGTCCATGATGGCTCTAAGATCCAACACTGGAGGTGGATGCGAAGGTCTACAATTTTGAATAACATAAGGTCACACCACAGGACCAGATATAAAGTAACTATGGCAGAAAACTTTCTCCTAATCCATCTCTTTAAAATATTGCTGGAGAAAAATAGGTGCACTTCAACTGACTTTTTTTTAATCGTATTTCTAACATGCATTTGATTCAGGTGCAATAACTGATTGTCACAAGCAATATATTTGTCGAGGAGACTATTCAAACACACAAAATGCCGAATTAATTATTTGGTCAGCTGGAGGGACCATTCCAAATCACCTAAATCCCGGTGGTCTTGTTTCAAAATTCCAAATCCAACTCTTGTGCTTATGATTTTTAGTGTTGCAGATATGGCAGGGAAAATCAGCCACTTGCGACGAGGAAAGCCAAGTCCAGAGTAGAGAACTTAATGCAACAAGCAGTTAAAATGCTGTTGTTGTTGTTGCAACGGCGGACACTGCATCATGCTATTGCAGCACAGGTGCACATGGTCCAATCTCTGAGTGTCTCAAATAAAAGTGGCCCCACCACACAAGCTATGAGTCCATCATTTTCCGATGCAGGTTTTAATAAAAGATTGCTTTAACATGATAATAGTCATACTCTTATTGGAACTCTTATCTTAAATTATGTTTCCTGTAAAAAAAAAAAAAAAAAAAAAAAAAAAGTGAGTTTGTTGAGTTTAGAGAGTACATGCACGTCATGGCGCATGGTCAGGTTGGTACCACCTCTGCCTTAATTTGGGCCAGGAAAAACCCTGGTCCGTTTTACCTGTGAAGGATCTTTGGGATATCTTTTGGACTAGAGGTGGGGGGAGGTGGGAGGCCGTCCCTTGTTTTGGGTGGGATCTTCATTCTCTGACACAAGACCCTCTCTTCCTGTGGATAATGAAACCAATAATTTTCCTGTATTTGAATAACATGTGTGACCACTACAGTACACTAACCACAGCTCTGTCATGAAAGACTGGTGACTGCATTTCTCTGGGGCTACCCAGCCCCATGCAGCTACCCTCCGAGTCCGATGTGAGCAGCTCCTGCAGTGACTCTGTAGATGTGCCTTTTCGTGTCTTCACCAGGCATGGGGAAACTGCTGAAAGAAATACAGTAATTGCAAATCAGTGAAAAGTGAGGTTTTCAAGTGAAATGTCACTTGCATGTGAGTGTTTGTGCAACCATACCTGCAGCAGGGGGGCTTTGAATAAGTTCAGACAGTGTATAGCCTCCTGAGCTGTCGGAGCGTCGCCTTGGTTTCTTTTTAGCCTTCATCTTGGCTTTCTTGAACAGTACATCCCTGCGGAAGGATGGTTTTGATTAATGAAAAGCACACATTTAAATTTCATTTATTTTTAATCGGACACACTGTTTTTCTTCTTCAGTTTTTCAAAAATAAATCACTAAGCGTTTTTTTGATCGATACTGAAATTATGATTCATAAATTTGATTATTCAGATTCCAAGAGAGTCATCTCTCGATCAAAACTCTACTTTATCCTCAAATATAGTATCCATGCATCCTCTAATACTATACAAAAATGTTGATCGTTTTTGTGATATAGATCGTCATATCGCCCAGCTCTAGACAGAGAGTAGAGCAGAGCTGTGCATTTGCATATTTGGTGACTATTGGTCACTGTTTTCAGACAATAGAACTTGACAAACCAAGCAGAGAAACATTACAATGCTTGCCTGCCCTCAATGACCGAGACTGAGATGGGAAAAAAAAAGCATTTATGGGTGTCATTTGTTGTTCAACTTTCACAAGAAAATAACACCCGGCAACCAAGAAAACAACTGCAATAGGCTGGTGTTGTTCTCGTGTTGACGTCTTCGGGCTCACGCATTTTTTTTTTACCTTAAAGTAGGCATACCAAAATCTGCTCCAGAACACCAGAAAATAAGCCTAATATCACCAATGAGTTGTTGCGGGGGAGGATTTTTATTTTATTTTTTTTTACTGCATAAATAATTTTTAAATTCAGAACTACAAAATACTTGGCAATATTCGGGCTGTTACAGGGGCCTTTAAGGCTGATTACCTGCTGGATTGGTCCAATTCAGATTCTAATTTGCGGCTGAAGGCGAAGTCAGTATGTTCATCTTCATACATACTGAGATCTGGGGCGTCAGGATATGGAGTCACAACTCTCCTGTGTATGGCTGGGATCTGAAATTAAAACGTAGAAATGAAAAATTTCAGCTGTACCACTCTGTACAGTCAGCCGAAAACCTTTTGACTGCAATCAGACTGCAGGCATAATCTGATTCCAATCCTCAAATCCGATTTTAGGGATGACTGCGTGCATTAATTTTAGCAAGTGTCCAAATGGTAGATGGCCCTGTTCAGTTCAGACCGAGACCCATTATTGACCCATCTGACAGGTTTCTGGAGCAACAACGTCAGAACAGAGGCATCGGCCTGCATGTGTAGTGTTTGATATCACCGCTCAGTACTTCAACATCTGGCGAACAACACAACTTTCATCGATAATTATGAGTCGTTGACGAGGTGATATTTGGTCCCAGTATGTCCCTGCTTGGCGATCTCTGGTCCGTTGCATTGGGTCTTGCGTCGCATAGAGTGACATCCCCAACATTCAAATCCAAAGTGTTGCCAGGTTCCGTGGATGTCAGAGAAAACATGCATGTTCTGTATTGATAGCAGACGCTTTAGCATTGGTAAGAAAGTAAGCTTCATATGTTGGGAAATGACTTATTTTCAACACACATGCACTGCTCTTGAAGGAACGCTTTCGCCAACAGGTGGGCTGCTACTGTGCATCATATAGCAATTGCTTAGCGTGTGCTTTTATAACAAGTTCAATGCCTGCCGATCATTGATGTGGTCAACAGTGGCTCACATTAACATTTGCATGGACTGGAGATTCTAATCAGCCCAACTAAAAGAAAGTCTTCGGTTGCCACAAATAGTTTAAAAATTGTAACGGTCTGGACATGTACCGTGCACGCATTTAGGTTTGGTCCATCTCAACAATCAGTCTTGTATTTCTATCTTGACATTATTTCCAGCTCAGCGGAGTGCTATGATATGGCGCAAGAGTCTCTTTCTTCTTCACAGTTATGTACATCATGATGTGGGTGCCACCAAGTGTTCGGGGAGACAATACGGTTGAATTATACGGTGAGACATTTATGTTGCTAAAAACTACAGAAAGTGTGGGTATTCATAACTTGAAGCACTGCTGTATTCAATTCCTTGCACTTGACTATTTTTCTTCAAGACCTTGTCCAGCCAAATGTTTTGAGTAGGACTTTTTCCGGCCACTAGTTTGTTTCCTTCTTTCATTGTATTTTTTTATTTAACTTCATTTTGTTCTGTTCTGTTCTTAATAATAATTTTATGAACAAATGGATAAAATATATTTGCTATAATTTCATGCAAGGAAAAATGCTGGAGGAAAGGAAAATGTTTGAATTTAAAGGTCTTTCTTCTGTGTGTGTGTGAGATATTTTATGTATCAAAAGTAATCGTGGTATCGGTATCTGTGACAATTCGTGTTAACTGTTTTGTTAAGCGCTTTGTTACAGCTGCAGCTGTTGTGAAAGCGCTATATAAATCAGGATGTATTGTATTGTAATTCAAAAGTTGAGTATTTATACTGGCATTGGTCTGGTAAAAAAACAGTAGTACTGAATCTCCCAAAGGTTTCTTGTAACAAATCTTCATCTAAATTTTACAAAAACAGTAACTAACAATAGGAAAGTTTGTAGCGCAGATGTTAGGGTGACTGACCATCCTCTTGTAGGCTGCAGAAAGCTCCAGAACGACTTCATCACTAAGACAATCCAGTGCTCTAATGGGATCATAGAAGGAGCAGACAGACACATAACCCATCCATTTTCTGAACTGCATATCCAAAGCACCAAAAATAATGTGTAATTTATTCAATACCAGCTATATCTGCTATTATGTGTATATCATCTCCATAAGCATGTCGAAAGAACGACATGCTTATTGAGCCATTAACAGTAGTTTAAACTGATCAATGATTTGAAAAATTACACTTGTGTTGACTGACAAATAGGTGTGTGAAAAAATGTGCAATGTACTAAGTTTGCACAGAGGTGTCAGCTTGACGCTTGCACTACTTTACATGAATTGATATCTTAAGTAGACATTTCAAGCCCCTGCATAATTATCAATCTTGGTTCTCACTTTGACTCGAGTAGCGCAGCCAAATTCAGCACAATGAACTGGAGGCAGGAGAGTTTCAGTTGCTCTGCGTTGTACATGGCGGCAAACTCCAGCAGCTCAGCTGCATTTTTCAGAGTTACTGCAAAGAGCAAATTAGCAGTTTTGGAAGGATGTAGAAAAGGTATGCAATCAGAAGCAAGAATATCTGTTTTTATTCATTTTCAACTCAAGTATGATGCATTTCTCAAGGAAAAATAAAGGGGAATTCAAGGCAACAATTTTCATTGTACAAATATGCTCTATGCGTCCCCACTAGTCGTGATCAAACCCAGAAAATAGGTGAACAGTGAAGTTAGCAGTGTGAGCCTAGAGGCACTTTGATGTCGATTTAAGCTGAACGTAGAGGGCAATTCAGGATCAAAATGGCAGCTCTCTGAGAATGATGAGAATGGATTGACTCATCTGCCTAGTTTTAATTCCACAAACACAATATTGACCAGAATGCAAGACTAGTGATAGCACATATAGAATACTTTCTTGCAATTTGCCTTCAGCTTCCCTTTAACTCTCGTCATCAAACCAAAGAGATGCACAATAGTGAATTGAAAAACTCTCTCATTCAACTCAAGTTAATCATGATGTGTAGCATACGGTAGGGTAGTTAGGCTACAGTTTACTTTAGCAAGAGGAATAGAAAAAAAAATACAAAAGTGACATACAATTCTCTGTGATGACGACCTCGCACATTTCCTTCAATCGTGTGATCAGCAGCTGATCAGCTACAACAAGTACGTTGCAGACAAACGCCACATTCATAGACTCTGGAGTGAAAAATAGGACAAGAGCATATTTAAGTTTCAAATGTATTCATAGCCCATGTAAATAAAAACAACCAGGGTTACAGAATCTGTCTTTCAAGCCTGTAAAGTTACCTTTAATGGTGGGGCAATCATCTGTGTAAATATATTCAAGAATGCCAAACAAAATGTCTGAGCTTGTGGGCATCCGAAGCGCAGTACAAGCTGTAGCCTGAGGGAACAAAGCATCAGCCCTTGAACTTGTGTAACTGGTATGCCAAGATACTGGAAAGTGAATAGTTTAGTTTAAGCACCACAGACAAGCTCGTTAGAAAAAATAAATGAGCACAACAAACCTCAATCCACGGATTGCTCAGCATACTGTGGAAATATTCTGCAAAAATTGACAAACAAAAAACTTTTTTATAGGAGAAATTAAAACTGACTTTCTAAATGCTACCCCTCGAACGGGAAATTGAACAGACAAGTCAATATTAACTCTATTTTGATACAGCTTCTGCGAGCTGGCTATTTCCTAATTACTTCATCACCACACCCTTACAAAGTTTCTCAGCCAAAACGATCATGTAAACGCTAAAAGGTAAGCAGTGTTTTGGTTCCTTCGGGAGGCTCTACCGGTAATCTGATTTATTAACATTATTTTACAAAAAAATTCAAGCAGAGGATCTGCAAAAACTCTCATGTTCAATGGATCTAAAAATTGTGAACCTGCTATCAAATAAGAGATCCATGTGCAAATGTAATTTCACCTAGTCAGATGTTTTTGATTGGAAAAAAAACCTTTTGATTATTCAACTTCGTACCTTGTCTCGCACAGAGGACACTTTTATGGCAAGGAAACTCTTTGCCATCTTCTGATTTCAGAGTCACGTCACATAGGTAGGAACTGTAAGTCACAAGCAGAAAGGAGTTTTTTTTTCTTTTTTACATTCAGCAATTATCTCATACACTCTGCATATATACAGTATAACATACGACAGTTTTAGAACACCTACCATTTCTTTTGGTTGAACTTAAGGTTGTTGCCAGTTTTCTTGTGTATAACATTGATCTTTCCACCCTCATATTTGACACCATCCAGTCTGCCAAGGAAAAATAAAGTATCTTCATAAGAAACTGAAATCAAAAGGATTGTCATGTAGGGTTCATAACATAAAACTCACCGTGCAGACAGGCTGCCCAGGCCAAGCTTCTTTGCTACTCCTTGCAAAATTTTCACGGGGTTGTCCCTTCTTTCATGGGTACCTTTGTCACCTTTGCCTTTCGCCTTTTTGCCAGGTTTGGAGCCTCTGCTTGTGGCCTTGTTACAATCTCCTTCGGTTGTTATGGGAAGGGAACGATACACTTCCAGTGCTGAGCGACCTCTAAGGCCCAAGTCCTGCAGGCTGCTGATAAGCCTCTCCTCCTCTGAATCCTGCCCAAGACAAAATGAGAGGAGTTACAGGACATAACAGGAGATGAGACTCTGACCTCTTCCGAAAAATTCTTGCTGGCAAACTCAAGGGAACATTGTCCAAAAATAACTAGGGTATGATTTATATTCCACACCTGGCTTTGTTCCATCAGGGCTCCATGGTGTCTAGGTCGGGCTCCGTGCACCAGTAACTCACAGTTATCTGTGTAGATGAAGTGCAGGGCATACTCCAGCATGTCCGGTGGAATGTTCTCCAAAATGAACAAGTCGCAGCCCACAGCGTCTTCACTCTTCCTCACTTCTTTATCAAGCTCCTCATCAATCCCACAACGCTCAGCCATAAACTGTTTCCGGAAGAACTCAGACCTCATAGACAGAATATATTTGTGAGCTGCAAAGGTGCGATTGCCGGCCTGAAGTGTTACATCATGGATACTGTCCATTTCATGCGCTTCTTCCAGAAGTTTCTGGAAGTGTGTGGCAAAGGAGGGTGGAGAAATGCTGGGAATCTCATATAAACTGGAAAAAAGGAAAATACAGTGTGTAAGTTTTGTTTTTTACTTATACTCCGACTTAAAAAAAATTAAATACGGGAGTAGTTTTGACCACAAAGTGGTAGAAAAAACATCCATGATTTAAAACTGAACCCAGTATTCAGGAACCTTCAAGCTCTTTTCTCACCGCACACTGAGTGATAGGGTTGTGCAGCAGGACAGAGAAACAGATGGCAGTTCCCCAGTGGCCAGTCTGCCCATATTTGGAAGTGCTGACGTAGCAGCCTACCAGATAAGACGGAGACTTTTGCATGCGGTTGAGAAAAAGAAGTAGACCGCACCTCAACAAGGTGCAGCTTTTTCACTGCATCACAACATCCAACATTTTCATCACGATTTTGGAAAGAAATGACTCATAGACCACAGAACACTTTGCATCAGTCCATCTTAGATGAGCTCGGACCCAAAGATGCCGGCAGCTTTTCTGGGTGTTGATGATCAATGGCTTTTGCTTGGCATAGGAAAATTTTAAGTTGCCCTTACGGATGTGGCACCAAACTGTATTTACGGACATTGGTTTTCATAAGTGTTCCTGAGCCCATGTGGTGACATCCTTTACACAATGATGTCGTTTTTTGATGCAGTACTGCATCTGGGATCGAAGGTCAACGGGCATTCAACATTGTTTTTCAGCTTTGCTGCTTACATGCAATTTCTCTACAGAGCCTCTGAACCTTTTGATGATATTATGGATCGTACCTGATAAAAACCCTAAATTCCTTGCAACTGTACATTGAGGAACACTGTGCTTAAAAGGTTTGACTATTTTCTCACGTAGTTGTTCACATCTTTGCTTGTGAATGACTGAGAAATGCATTCATTTATAACTAATCATGGCACCCATCTGATCCCAGTTAGCCTCTTCACCTGGGGGACATTCCAAACAGGTGTTAATGAGCATTCCTCAACTTTCTCAGTCTCTTTTGCCACCTATCCCAGCTTTTTTGGAACGTGTTGCAGCCATAAAATTCTAAGTTAATGTTTATTTACTAAAAACAATCAAGTTTCTTAGTTTGAACATTAAATGCCTTGTCTTTGTAGTGTATTCAACTTCATATGATTTGAAAATGATTTTCAAAATGTATTCTGTTTTTATTTACGTTTAACACAACGTCCCAACTTCATTGAAATTGGGCTTGTGTGTTAAGAGGATTATTTTGCACGTATGCGTGCATTATGTCCATATTTAAAACTGAATGTGTCACACATCTGGTAAGGAAGTCCATGGCCTATATGGCCCACCAGTACAACTGACAAAAAATTGTTGCTCCCACCAGCATTGAAGTTGCCGATCCCTGTCTGAGTGGCTATTATTGCTTTCCACTGATTTAGGTCAAGCAATAATTGCCTGGAATTTTATGCAATCCAATGATCCCGTACCTTGTTTTGGGATCAACCTGAAGCAATCCAAAATTTCGACCGTTTGAGTCCATAGTGATGCTGACAGCTCTGTGAATGTAGGGAAGCCTTTCCAGACGAATTCGCTCAAACATTGTGGCAACATTTGAATGTCCACAAACCTCCACATTCATCTCTGATGTAAGAACACATACAAAATATATATATATATATTAGAACAACTACAATATTTCGTACATACCAATTGTTAATAATCAGCGAGTCAATATGCATTGTTCTCATTGCAGTAAAAGGCTAATAAATAATCAAGCACTGAGTAGGTTGACAAAATGCTGATTTAACAACTATATGTACCGGGTACATGATTTAAGTTATCATCACAATTTCACTCAACTTACCTTTTTTCTCACTGTACTTTTTATATTCTCCAGCCCACATGCCACTGAATCCCTCCCCCTCCTGAGTCACAAACATCATGCCGTTTTTGCTGAGAGCCATGTCAGACATGAAAACCTGGCGCCCATACGCCCACCGGCATTGTCTCATCGAGCTACCTGAGGAGCGCCAGCAGAACACCTGACAGGGATGGAAAAATACAGAAGTTGGTCAAAAATCTTAGTCATCATTTCCATCTCTAGGCCTCCAAGGAGACAATGGAATAGATAACAAAGAAAGCAAAAATTCATTTATAGTATTCGTACAAAGTACATGAATGATACACATTTATATCCAAAAACTAATTCTGGCCAACCATGTCACATCAAGCGCGATGCACAGGAGTGTCTGCTGTTTGTTCTGTAGCCCATATATACTCAGCAGGAAGCACTGTACAATGTACACCTTGCTCTGATCAATGGGTGTCATGTGAAAATGCAGTGATAGTTGTGCAAATAATAAATATCTTAATCATCTTATTGACTTTAATTCTCTGTAGTTTATAATTAAAGTCACATAATTGTAAAGAGAATCACACATGGTTTGACAAGCAAAGATGTCCTGGTAATTTTAGTTGGAAAAAAAAATGTAATTTTCTCTTTTACTTCTGCCTGGACTTACCCGACCAGCTTCATCCAAAGCCAAGATGGACAACTTTTCTCCCCCGCATTCATTTAGTATTTGTGGACTTACACGATGGTCAAGATTTCCACCACTGACAAGGACTTTCTTGATATTTAGCTGCCTGAATGGGACCAAGACCAGACAATCATCATGGCCTAAAACACAATCTGAAACTACCATCTTGTAATAAGCAGGTGCTTAATTAGTATGCCGTCATACGAGGGACAGCAAACTAGATTTTTTTATTAAACAGGCCACTGTTTGTACAGTTTGAATTGACTATGCTCTATCACCAACAAGATGAATCATTAATAATGATGGATTTTATAAAACGTATGCAAGAAATTCACTTTTGCTGTGATGGGTGTTTTACTGACCGTGAAGCAATTTTTTTACACTGGTATTCGGTCAACAGGTAGACATCTCCTTTCTCAGTCACGATCACAGTAGCGCCACTATTTGCAGCAGCCATTGTTATGGTGACATCCTTGTGGTGCAGAGCAGATACCTGCCGTGGGGCTGTGACACATTTCTCGCCATTGGGGTCCAACAAGTAACCTGAAAATCAAACCATATACTGGGCCTTAATACAGCAATTGTTTTTCTTTTGTTGTCGTTTTTGTTTTATAATGTAAACAAAAAAGACCGTTGCATGCTATAAAGTACCCTAAATGAGTACAGTAATCCCTTGTTTATCATGGGGGTTACGTTCCAAAAAGAACCCGTGATAAGTGAAATCCGTGAATTAGGATTTATTTGAAAAAAATATACAATTTTTTTTAAAAAGCAAAAAATGTGAGAAGGATGACATTTCAAATGCGCTGTATGTTCACATACAGCACGTTTGACAATAAAATTGTAGTTGGTACTTGATAGTCAACTTTATTTTTTACAGTTATTATACAATACTGAACTATGTATACAATGCTCTAAGACTGCAAGGGAAGTGCCGCTTCCCCTAAAATGTCAAAAAGTAAGTGATCAAATATATGTGCGTACGTTCAATTGTCAGGACATGTCATTGACTAAATATGCGCCACAATGCACTAAACTTTTGTTCCGAATCAGCTTCTTATTACTGGTTATGACGCGACTCTCTTCTCATTCATTCTCGTAGCTTCACTGTGCTTTAAACTGTGTGGACGCTGAGCGTCGACCCAGCTGACGTTGGGCGTCTCTAGAGTTGAGTGTAGGTTGTCCCAATGCATTGAAACGACACGAGTCATTGGATAAATGCTGGTTTTGTCCCGCCCATTGGACGCTTAGCGTCTCTGAGAGTCTACGGACAGTGGGCGTTTATGGGCTGGCCAGGAAGCTCAGATTTTCTGCATGATGATCTGTCTGAGGCTGAATCTCTTTTTGATTGACAGCGAAATGAGCCAATCATCGATCTTATGGTGAAAGTATCCTTTTCATTTTTTTGAAAAGGAACAGAGAGTAGAATTCATGTGTAAATAAACGGACACATTTTATGATGCAGGCTGAAATTGAGCTTCCCCTCCTTGACAGACCAGCATCCACCACTAATGCAATGAAACCAAAGACCAAAAATTTGCAAAGGTAAATTTGGCAAGCTGTACAGAAACAAGGTGCAGATACTATTCACGTTGGTCAGCCCCTTAGCCAATCAGGATGCAGAACACAATTCACTGTTTGAAAAAAAAGCATTAAAAAAACTTGACAAGAAAAATCTGTGAAACAGCAAAGCCACGGAATGTGAACAGCGTAATAGCGAGGGATTACTGTATACAGTATAATATCGACATCGACATAGTAATAGGTTCCCCAATTTAAAAAAAAAGGCTTTACCCTTCATTCATAGGCACGAACATTATGGATGGTATTTAAACGCTTTGTCACCTAGCCACAATAGTTATTTCATGTCTTACCAAGCTGTCCTCCATTGAGTCCCATTGTATAAACTGCCTCCTTAGTCCACAGAACTGTGTGAAACCTGCCAGCTGCAACTCCAATTATAGTCCTCCCTTTTAGTGCCTTGGAAAACACCTACATACGAAAGAATGAGAGAAAATTAGATGAATAATACAAAGGCATTTGCAGACTCAAAATTACAAAATATGAATAGATGACCTACCGGTAATTGAAACAAGGATCACCCATATTCTAATATACCATATTCACCTGTTTAGGAACATGTGCCGAAGCTGGTGGAGGAGCCAAACCGAGCTGGTGGAAGGTGTTTAACCCAAAAGTGTAAACATAGCCTTCTTTTGTCAGCACCACTGTGTGGTCTTTTGCTGCTGCCACCTGAGAACAGTGGTGGGACATCAGACCCTCCACCATTCGGGGAACCTGAAGGAAAGTGAAATGATGGTGAAACCGCGTATGTGCAAACTAGAGGAAATGCTGCTTGGATGTTTTACAAATGGTTAGAGGATAGGGACTATATTGCATATTTATTATATTATTATTATTAGGAATTATGTTGATAATGTAGAATTGGGAGTGATGAAGAGAGTCACGGTAGCAAAATTAGAAGCACCAAGGAAACTGTGTAATTCAAGACAGGTAGTGTGGTGTCAAAACAAGTACAGTCCATAGTTATGTTCATGCATCTATCCATGTATTTTCTATTGCGCTTGTCCTCATTAGGGGCACGGGTGAGCAGGCGCCTATCCCAGCTGACTTTGTGAGAGGGGCTGGCTACCCTTTGGCTTAGTTAGCCAGCAATCACTGCCATTAAGACTTTTACTATCATGTTATCATAGTTTAGCGATAGACTTTGGCACGGTATGAAACATGTACAGATCTGAGTTACAGTGCTGTCACAGAAATATAGTAGGATTCTACTAGAAAACAAGGACAGACTGCATTTTTTCTAGTTTTTAACCAAAATCCTGCCAAATAAGTCTCACCAGGTAAGTCTGTTCATCTCCGTGGCCAAGCCGTCCTCCTTGTCCATGTCCACATGTGAAAATCTGACCTTTTTGAGATAGAAAAACTGAATGGAACTTGCAGAGCACCACCTAAAATAGTGACAAATAAAAGCATTAATTATCTGAATTTACCACTTTTTAGGCCTTAAAATATCATTAACAATAACAAATGACACTTTAATAGCACAGACAGGACATCCACAAATGTGTTACAGTATAAGGACAAATCCAACTCATATCTCAAATTGCTGTTTGCACAAAGACTTGTTCCAATTTGACCTCATGATGTTATCTTTTTCCATCTCCATCAGCCAAGGCCTCCTGTAGTGATAGTAAAAGACTACGCCAACAAAAAGGCTGGCGGACAACTAGAAAAGCAAACATCATGAGTAATACATAGCTCCCCTCAATAGACCACAGGGGTGTTTTGACAAGTATGACTATGGTGTGGACATTCACACACATCACCGTTGTTCCTGTAATTAAAATGTGTCTATGTGGAATTAATATTTAACCTCTGGCACCTGTTGCAGTGGACTAAGAATACAAGGGAAATGACATGCAGTGCCAGAGTCATTACGCGATCATGAAATTAGATCCACTTACACCGCAATGGGGGTTCATGAAATGACTCAAGATGACGAATACAACAGTTCAGGATAACTATTAACGCAAACACTGCCATCCTGTCCTGAACAGAAGACCAGAATGTTGTCTCTCACCATGTTCACATAAGAACGTTCTTGTGTTTCCAAATAATGCCGAAAATTGTGTCCATGTTGGCACAGCCTGGGAGTTAGCCAGGCTTAAGTGACAAATGGAAGTTTTAAAATGACACGTACAGTATAATGTCCACTAACACTCTAAATTGCCCCCAGGTCTGATTGTGAGAACGAATGGTTGTTTGTCTATGTGTGCCCTGCGATCGGCTGACAACCAATTCAGGGTGTGACCTGCCTGCTACCCGAAGATGGCTGGGATAGGCTCCAGCACTCGCCGCGACCCATGTGAGGATAAGAGGATTAGAGAATGGATGGATGGATGGATGGAGTATGTGCACTGCTGACATGACTGTGCCATCACAGTGTACTTGATTTTGTAAATATGATAACAGAATGTTGGATGTGGTCATAACACCGTTGAAACACACACTCTTGTCGGAGTTCATTTCTCGTCTCCTCCAGAGACAGAGTTGCATAACACAGGACTCGGGAGACAAGAGTGTTTTGCTGGGGTACCCAGGTGGTGTCCTCTCAGGACGAATTGATATTGCCATGTTTTTACACAACACCTACTGCTCTGTCATGAGTTTTGAATACAGTTGCAAGGAAAAAGTAGGCCAACCCTTTGGAATTACCTGCATTTCAGCAACCTGAAGTCCAATCAATGAGATGAAAAACAGCACTGTTGCTACTCTAACTAGGAGTGTCCGTCCCCTAAAGCTGAGTTCACAGTGCAGAATGCTCAGAGATGTGAAGAAGAATCCTAGAGTGTCAGCTAAACACTTACAAAAACCTCTCGCACATGCCAACATCTCGGTGGACATATGCACAATACGTAAAACACTGAAAGAGAATGGAGTTCATGGGAGGACACCACAGAAGAAGCAACTGTTGTCCAAAATAATAATAATTGTTATTATTTTTTTTAACATTTGAAGTTTGCAAAAGATCACCTTCATGTTCCACAGGACGACTGACAAAATATTCTGTGCACAGACGAAACCAAAGTTGAGTTGCTTGGAAGGAACACATCACATTATGTGTGGAGGAAAAAAAGCACCAACATCAAAACCTCCTCCCAACTGTGAAGTATGGTGGAGGGGGCATCATGGTTTGGGGCTGGTTTTCTCCCTCAGGGCCTCGACAGATTGCTATCATCGAAGGAAAGATGAATTTTTTAAAGTTTACCAACTGTCCACCAATTGAAGCTCAACAGAAGATGGGTGAAGCAACAGGACAATGGCCCAAACCACAGAAGAAAATCAACAACAGCATGCCTTCAACAGAAGAAATTACACCTTCTGGAGTGGTCCAGTCAGAGTCCTAACCTCAATCCAATAGAGATGCTATGGCATGACCTCAAGAGAGCAATTCCCACCAGTCCTGCAAGACATTTTCTAAAGTAAAACAGTTTTGTAATGAGGAATGGTCCAAAATTCTTCCTGATCGTTGTGCAGGTGTGGTCTGCAACTGCAGCAAACATTCGATTAAGGTTATTGTTGCTAAAGGAGGGTCAACCAGTGATTGTTGTGATTTAGATGAAGATCAGATCACTTTTCATGACCAATTCATGCAGAAATAGAGTTAATTCCAAAGGGTCCACAAACTTTCTTTCAACTGTAGAAGCAGGCCACTTTGACGAGTGCAACAAAAATTTAGAACACATAGCCTGAAAGTGAGATGTTTGGTGTGGGGAAGCAAGTTGTGAAAAACACAAAGCCTACCTGCTTAATATAAACTCCAGTCCTGGCAAAGACATCCACTAGCTCAGGGTGCAATCGACTCTCTTGATTGCCATGCCCAAGGCTGAAATTTGTATTATTTCCCCATGTATAAACTTCAGTCGGATCTGTAATGTGTTAAAACACACACACACGCACACGCACGCACACAGGGAAAGCAATATTTAGTATTTACATTTTCAAGCCAGTTACAGTTCTTTCATAACTGTAATATGTACAGGATTATTTTTCAAATCACCAAATCATAGTGCGGTAAATGTAAAACATAATTTACCCGCGTTTTTCAACGTGACGTGAGGTGGTCGATCCTTCATAATCAAGTCCAGGGTAGAAAGACCCTCCCTATCCTGAGTGGAGAGGACTCCGCCATGCTAGACATAAAAATCATGACAACACTCCCATTAATAAACTGACTGAAACTTAATTTTGAGAGTTCACATTAATTGTTTTTTTCAACAGCCCGTTCAGTAATCACCAACTTGATCAAATTTAAACTTGTCATCTAACATGTACCTTGGTCAGGGAAAGGAGACAGTGGATCTGTCCATAGAAGACGCTGCGATGCAGAGCGGTCCAGCCTGATTCTTTATCCTTCACTGTCAAGTCAGCATTCTTATTTTCCAGCAGCCACTCCAGTATGGCCTTCTTTCCCAGTGAGGCAGCCAGGTGCAATGCTGTGCGACCAAGTTCATCTCGCAAAGTTGCTGCATTATGGCAGTGTGATGTTAAGAATGCTCGTAACTGCCCCTCAGAACCACTCGTTATTGCTGCTACCACCTCATTTGCATGCTGCAGTGAGCGGCATTTGGGGGTACAGTCTGACAATTCCAGACTCATCCTGGGCTACCCAAAATCTTCAAATTGACGCCTGCTGCCGTCTGACAGTCTACTCTAAATTACTCATCAAACCTAAGACAAAGCAATGTGAAGTTGCAAATACACACACACACACACACACACTGTAGCAGTGACAATCTCTAGTGAAAAGAGGCTTGCCTCAATAGGGGTTGAGTGCATTAAGCCTAACTAATAACAAAACAAAAGGTTGAGATGTTTGTCCTGTGGGGTGCTAGAATTGTGCTTGTGTTGAGCTTCCACTGCACCCTAGCAACCCCAGAAACTGGGAGACTTTCTCAGTCTACCATCTCAAGAAAATGCTGACCACAAGCCAAGGTGTTTTCACAAATGACATCACTACACTAACAAGTGTATAAATTGTATAGATTGTGTATAGATTGTATACAAGTGTATAGATTGTACTAACAATCTTGTGTACCAAACCATGCAATCAAATATTACAAAAAAAATATTTTTTTTCTCTATGAGCTCTCCAGATAATTTACAAAAGGCAACACATTCAATGATTCCTTCAACCTTCACAGCCTGCAGTCTAACCATCAACTTGAGGGGAAAGCCACCCTTTCCCCTCAACGGTCACACACTGCTTTTCAAAACTCCATAATTGAAGCAGAAACCTGTAGAAGAAACATTGAAAAACAAAGATTTCATTAGAACAAAATGGAACCCTTCCACAAAATAAAAGTTGATTGAAATGTGTTATTCATTCAGAAAACAGGAAGCTATTTTATGTTCTTAAAGTTGAAAATTCAAAGTGCTTCAGAACTGCATTTAATGCTACAAATGCTTGAACATTAAGTTTGCTGGCATATATTGATAATAGTGTATTATTGGGTTATGTAACAAGCATGCTAAATTAGCATTGTAGTCGGGTAGCTAGTTTCAAGTGCAGGCCGCATCATAGTTACTTCGTCAAATAGTGCAATTCGTCAAATCTCTTCATTTAATACAACTTCCAAGCATAAGAAATGTCTCAGTTGGAGGAATCTCACACCGATCCCCAACAAGCTTGGTGGCTGGGCTAGGTGTAGCTCCGAGGCGAGACAGCTAAAATACATCGGAATTAGTATTTTTTGTGTCGTAAAAATGAAAATCATGGCAGGACAAAACCAACCTAAGTGTCATGTTACATTTGACTGGACGTTCGTCCCGATTAGCCAGATAGCTAAATTGACTGACACATCATCGCAAACAAGTGTAGCCGACATGAAATACCAAATGATATGCAAAACAATCACACTACCTTCCGCTAGATAAAAAAAGAAAATGAGATGGCAAAATAAGACACATTAGCTGCATATCTTGACTGTTCCATTCCTACAAATAATTTTCTTCTTGACACTGTAACATAAATTTAACTAGGTCTTTGCCTATACGGGTACAGTATTACATCACCAAATAACAGCCGAAGGAAGGCGGGACATTCAGAACAATACTTTGAGCTTATTGGGCGATGCAGAATTTTGTGCACGTCAAACAATCTTTCCTTTTGACCAATCATAACAACGGAAAGAAAAGTCGTCACGGACATGCGCATTGTTTTGACCAGACGAGTCACGTCATCTCGATTTTTGGTACAGTACGTCATGCGGCGAAAAATGCGGCCAAAACGCTTGTGACGAAGCAACCGTCTTCTACGCATAGCTACAACAGAACGTAAAACTGCCACATGCTGGAGAGTGATTAACTGTCGCGCACATTCATGAAAAAGATCCCCCAGAATGCGGAATGTCACCATGTGCAGTACACATGTGATAAAACACAGTCGCTGGTGCAGAAGTTGACTGCCAGAGTCGGTAATGGTAAATTGAAGCTCCAAGCACTTTGCCTTTTCACTCCCCGGTCATCCTGCATTAAAAATATGCACATCCAGCTATTTAATGGGGCAAATAATTTATAATTATTGGTCTAAAAAAAAGAAAATCAAAGGAAAGCACGGACCAAATAACCAAAATAAAACAGGATTTAAAACAATCATTTAAAATTTCACATGGCGACCCGGTTAGTGGTTAGTGCATCGACCTCACAGTGCAGAGGGCATGTGTTCAATTCCAGCTCCGGCCTCCCTGTGTGGCGTTTGCATGTTCTCCCTGGGCCTGCATGTGTTTTTCTCACGGTACTCTGGTTTCCTCCACTTTCCCAAAACATGCATGGCAGGTTGATAGAACACTCTAATTTAGAGTCTAATTTGACCCTTGGTATCAGAGAGGTGTTACTCGAGCCGGTCTTTGGCCTCGAGGACCGGCTCGGGTACGAGGGGCGGTCCTTGGTCCTGGGAGTCAAGTCCTTGGCCTTGGATTGCCGGTCCTCGGACACGAGTCTCAAGTCCTTCGTCTAGGTCTTGGCCTCGGATTGCCGGTCTGAGGACAGAATGAGATATTTGAGGCTCGAATCCCTTTACATTAGGATCGCTAAAATCACGAAGGAATCTAATAAATTCCATCGAAGGAAACCCTTATTGATGGTTAACTCTGTCGTTGTCCTTGGACACAACACTGCTTGGTATGAGTGTGAGAGTGGATGGTTTTTCGTCTCTGTGTGCCCTACGATTGGCTGGCAACCGGTTCAGGGTGTCCCCCGCCTACTGCCTGAAGACAGCTGGGATAGGCTCCAGCACCCCCCCGCCCCACTCACCACCACCACCACGCACGACCACCCCCCGCGACCCTTGTGAGGATAAAGCGGATCAGAAAATGGTTGGATGGATCAATGAAAACCTCACATGGAGAGAACGTCCAGCAGGTGTTGGTAGTGAGGGTCTGCCTCACTTGCCTTTCGTGCCTGCACGTCCCTGCTGATTGTGCTCACCTTATTTGGTCGGGAGCTTCTGTTGAGATGATTTGGGGAGACATTGTTAATTATGATATTGCTGGGCTGATTTGACCGTAGTATAGAAGCCATAAAAAAAATGTGACACTGCATGGTTCGGCAAATGTTTTATGATTAAAACATGAGGCTCACTGTAAATAACCTGCTGTACCGCTGACAGGTTGGAGGCTCATTCTTGACAGAGACGGTGCTGTGGAAATATTGGAAAACTATAATCGAATGCATATAAAACACATGTAGTGAGATTGCATAAAGTTAGAAATATTCTGTATTCAACATGTAAGGACAATCACACATTCAATCAATACAATATCAATGTTAGAAAATGATGAACCTCACTGAAAGTTGAATAATAGAACAAGACTTGTGTGAAACGACTACATTTCAATTCAAGCTAGCTCGCAGGAGCACAATTGGACTCTGTGTCTTTGACCTCCCAAATTATGAGACGTGTTTTGCACGTGTTATGAGAATTTTGTATTGTGTACTACGAGACTACCTCAATAAAACAAAAAAAATTTGAGTGAGTAGCACCCCCCCCATCCCCAGTGCTGAAAATGGATGGATGTTTTCAAAGTTTTAATTATCTTTCAATTGATTCCACATAGGGCGGAACAGTGATCAACCGATGAGCACGTTGGCCTGACAGTGCAGGTGCAGGAAGGGTTTGATTCCGGCTCCTACCTTCCCGTGTGGAGTTTGCAAGGTTTCTTTGTGCCTGCGTGGGTTTTCTCCGGGTACGCTGGTTTTTATTCACCATAAAAGTGGATGTTGATTACTGAAAATGTGTTTCCAAGTTTTTGTTTTGCGGGCCCTGAAATAGCCTTGGCCACCCCATGGCCATCCAAAGATACAGGAAAAAAAATCTATCGCCCACTGATTCCTGTGAGTATTGTTAAGTGCTCTTACAAGATATACAATTACTGTACTTCTATGTTGTTTGAAGCTTTAGAATTAAAGGCTGCAAAAACACCAAGATGATCGTCGGTGACTGTTTTCTACCCGGTGCGCAATGGCGTCACCAGGTGGTAGCCTTGGTCAAACATGAAGTACCTGTATATCACTGGTCACTAAACTTGTTAACCTTTATTTAACCAGGTAAGGCAATTGACAACAGTTTCTGACTACAATGTCGACCTGATCGCGGGCAGCAGGGCAAGGCAAGGCAGAATAAAAGCAAGTATAAAAACTACCAATACAATAAATTATATATATTCTGCACACTGCATAAATGCAAAACCCCCTGCTCAATATTTTGGTTTACAACGCAGAACTCTCTAATGTGGCGCCAAAATAAATGAATAACTAAATAAAACGAAAAAGGAAAATTGTCCATATTTAAGTCACTGATATGCAATTTTAATGCATCATTACATTACAATGTCCCTAAATTTGTTGTACCTGGGCTTCCTCAGAAAACGAAAAAGGAAAATTGTCCATATTTAAGTCACTGATATGCAATTTTAATGCATCATTACATTACATTGTCCCTAAATTTGTTGTACCTGGGCTTCCTCAGAGGTCCCAAAGGTCATAGCAAAGTCATTATAACATTAAAATTACAATCACAAATTACAATTTAGCAAAACGCGGAATTTCAGACGTGAACAGCTTTTAAGGCTTCTGTGAGGCTCCACGAATTCCACCACGCAAGCACCCCTCTCAGAGGATTATGATGGTATGGTCCAACCTCGGAGTGGTGCTGTTGTGTTTGGATTCGTCCTCCTTGGTTTCTCACCAGGTTACCGAGCGGCAGACTCCAATTTACAGTCTGACAGCAAGGAATATTTAAATAGCATTTACCGGAGACAAAGTGCATTGTCGTTTTTGGCGCGGTTCAAATTATTTTCACCAAGTTTGACTTTTGAACACCTGAGGTGTTTATTTTATTTAATCCTGCACATCCACGTTGAGTTTTGGAGAATAAACGAAGCGAAGAAGTTTGTGTACATCCCTACCTTTCCCTCTCGAGGAAATGAAGTCCTCGGTAAAGATGGTTTGGGGGTAGATTCATGGCGTTCGAGTTTGAAGTGGAACGGATCAAGGTGGGGAAAAACTTCACTCGGAGGTGACTGTTCCGGACTGACGTTGCGCACAGTGTCCATAACAGATGGGAAAAGACAAGATGCGCCTGTTGAGCACATCGTGCCGGTGTCAAAGCGAAGGAATTCGAATGAATGCAATAATGTACGGTGTGATGCAGTTATTTTTGCTTCTTGCTATCATACGGTCCTGTCAGGGCTGCCCGGAAAAATGTGCATGTTCCTCGCAAACAGTAAAATGCCAAAACCAGGGTTTGGACGCAATTCCGAATTTCATACCTGTCAATTCTAAGTTACTTGCAATCACGGGAAACAACATTTCGAGCATCAACGAGGACTCTTTTCCTAGCCACCTGGAATTATTAACAGATCTTGATCTCAGTGACAATGAGATGGAGGCTGTGGAGGAAACTGTGTTTCATAACATGCCAAACCTAGAACGGCTGGATCTGAGCAACAATAAAATCCAAACTTTCAGCGAAAATGCTTTTCCAGATGACAACAAATTGCAGGTGTTGAACCTCAGTAGGTCTTTTCACAACCATTCTTCTGTCAAGGGGATACTGAATATCCTCGAGAATGGAAACCTCCTCCAGCTGGCAGTTATGGATTTGTCCAACAATGATCTTGTGCTTCTGCCTGATGATTTATTTGCAAGTTTATCCAACCTGGTCAAGCTCAACTTGCAGAATAGCTCCATCATCTCCATCCCCGATGGGATACTAACGTTGCCGCAACTGCAAGACCTTGATCTGAGGCACAACCGTCTCAGGAATGTTCCTTCCACCTCCCTGATTGAGTTCAACTTGAAGTCAGACGTTCATATTCGTTTGGTAGGGAATCCCTGGCGTTGTGACTGTTCTATTGATGACTTGTTGGTGTGGCTCAATAACTCCACTCAGGTCACAGACATGAAGAACCTTACCTGTGCAGACCCTGAACGTCTGAGGGGCCAGCCACTATTGCAGGTGGAGCAGTCCCAGCTGAAGTGTTCGGGCAACATGGAAGGCGTGCTGGAGACTTCATATGTTTTCCTGGGGTTGGTGCTGGCACTGATTGGTGTCATATTCCTGTTGGTGCTCTACCTGAACCGCAAAGGCATCAAGCGCTGGATGTACAACATCCGGGATGCTTGTAGGGACCACATGGAGGGATATCATTACAGGTATGAAATAAACTCGGACCCACGTTTGGCCAATCTGAGCATCAATTCAGACGTGTGAGCAAGAATTGGGCTATTGTCCAGGACCCCCAGTGACACATTAATATGACTCAATACCACTGAAAGTTGCATGAGTCTTCCTGCCCCCCTTGCCGTGGCTCCCAATGAACCCTTTTATCCACTCACTTGTTCAACTACGGTTGCATGTTCTGTATCCCGCAGCTCTGTGTGTGACAGTTGCATGGACAATCAGTCATTATGATGATGGTGAAAAGACTGGTGAAGTTTACTTTGCCTGAAGGACAAACAAATAAACACACTGGCGTTTATTAACGCAATGACAGAATAATCCATATTCTACTGATCGTCATATCCTTATGTCATTGCTGAAGAGAAATTATATTACGCGTGTCTGGGTTTTTTTTCTCTGTTCAATACGTGAATTTGTGATCAATAGTTGGACTTGTTTGTATGATTATAGTGCACTTTATTTATGAGATTCATATGACTCATTTTCCTTGTGAAAATGTTCAGCTCAATAAAATGCCTCTGAATTGCTTGTATCCACATTGACTAAGGGCCTTTTAATCGTCAGAGCAGAAATTGGCAGACAGGAGTTTGTAGATATGTGCACATGCAACAGGTGTGCATCAATCACCCCTAAATTCCATCTAACATGACTCAAAATACCACTCGTGATTCCAAATACATTGTACCATTTCAATTTTTAGTTTGATTTGAAGTAGTCATTTAGGCATGCACTGCTGATAAGCTTTACTCTTCGGCTCCCTTCATCTGCACTCTTGTAGCTTGTTTGAATCAAAATAGCTATTTTTACGATTCAAGTGTGTGATGCAGCCTTAAAATTTTAAACGTGTCACACTGGATATTTGTTGTGCTCTCACAGACTTCGTCCTGCAAAATGTTTTCCCTCTCAGTTTTTGCCTTGAGTGTTCAGTAAGGTGACCTTTAACGATCAAGAGCATTTTTATGAACTCTGACCTGAGTGACCTCTCATTAATAAAATCTGTATTCCTGCTGTCGCACAAACAAGGTCAACAGAGCCAGTGATGAATAACTATGTCTTATATTGACTACCTCATGAATATTTGACTTGGATTTCATTGATTAAAATCAAAGTATGAAAAGGTTAAGCAAAGGTAAAAAGAGGACATTGCATCCAAAATGATCTATTCGTGGGTCTACAGAACGCGAGTGTGGCTGACTGCTATCTCCTACCCAATTTGCTTCCTGCTGTGAAATCTGATATAAATCCAAGGCTTGACAGTAAAAAAAAAAAAAATCAGTTTGAGCTGCAGCCAGTCGACAACTTTCAAACGCAGAGGCTTTCACGGACAAAGTCTCTCATTCATGAATTTCTTTATACTCCAGTGGCCACCTTAGTGACAAATACCAGAAAAGATCTAAACAATTTCATGGCACATTCAAATGAAGGCAAACTGCTCCCAAGATTCTAATGGGGCACAGAAAGGTATTATGGAAATGAGCTCAAGCAGCTTTATGCCTGAAAGAAACTAACACTAACCAAATGTGTTTTTCATCACCGTTTATGACATCACTTGACATTTTTACGACTGCCAGGTATGATTTGAATTGATAATTCTAATGAGACACACATTTTTAAGCCTCATTATAGTTCCCATAGCAGTCAAAGTGAATGAAAGGAAGGAGGGAAAAAAAGCCCTGATTGTTCTTTGCTTGTTGAGGAGTCCCCACAGATAATTATTTTCCACTCATCTAGCAACCAGTCTTGTGTGGCATGTAATAAACCTGCAACACCAAAGATTCCCCTCACGCCTTGTCTGTCAGGCTTATGTCACCGCTGTTGCTTACCAGCTCTGTACACTGTAAATTTGTTATTGCGGCTTCAGTTTAACACTTCCCTTCTTGTAAAACTCTTGGGAGACATTTGTGGGGGGAAAAAAACAGCAGAGGGATTGCATTTGTGAAAGGATTCGCACTGGCGTGAAGGTGCTTTTCTCAATTGTCTCTGACTGGTTGAACAGCTGTGACTTTAAAGCTTCATTTCATCCACCCCAAAGTTAAAGACTGTTATTCACAAGCACTTGTTTTTTTCACTCTGGTCTCTCAATCGCTGCTCATTCATTCTGAAAATGGATGGCCTCGCCTCACTATCAGTTCCCCAAAGTGAGCCTTCTCCAGCACTGCGTCCCAAGGGGTACATACATAAAGGTGATTACAATGTTTCCACAGAGACTAAACAGTAAGGAGTCCTTCACATACACATCCATGTAAACCAGAGATTTGTGCCCCGCCACGCCTCAAGCAATGCTTGGCAGCACATTGTAATCAAAGTGGAAACAACGATTGAATCTACTTGGGAGGTGGAAGAAGAAAACAAATGAGCACTTTCTGTTGTATAATCCCAGTTGACACCTTCACCAGTCCACTCATTGGCCCTTTTGTGCTTGTTAGCAGTAGTCTCCAACCACCGCCAACATCTAAATAGCCAGCCATTGACTTATGATGTCAGCACTTGTCCTGGGCAGCATCTCCCTGGACTCGTAGCTGTCAAAGCTGCTGCCTTGAGCTCATTTGCGGACAAGAGGAGAACTGATGCGTATTATTGCCACTAAACACAGGCTTTGCCGATAGCAGCAGCCCAATGCGGCCTACATTGTCTTTGCAAATATAAATGATACATACATTTTAATCAGAATCATCTTTATTGGTCATGTATGTGAGAATACACTTGGAAACTTTCTCCGGTAGTTTGAGCAACACTATAAGATAAGATAAGACATCCTTTATTTGTCCCACACTGGGGAAATTTACAGCCTCCAGCAGCAAGAATGTAGGTAGAAAGAAGAAAGAAGAAGAAAAAAACAACAACCACTGTTCAATTGTGCTGCCTGACCAGCAGACAATGCCATAATGGATGGCCGAGGCCACCACTGAGTTATAGAAAGTCTTAAGGAGCGACCCCTGAACCCCAAGCTATTATGACAGCAACAAGCAACTTTAACATAAAGAACACTTAGGACGGAACACAAAACTACCAAGAGTCGTGAAGCGATGTAGGGATACCACTAATGGAGTTGTGCTGAACAATGACAGCTGTGCACATGATACGGAGAGTTGTCAAGCAAAATAAAGTGACCAGTCGTGCAGTAATTTTGATACTACTGTTCAAATGATACAGAAAGTCCTTGAGCACCTTTAAGCATCCAGTCATGTGAAATAGTGATCAACAGCAGGTTATACAAATATAGAGAGAGAAAAAGCTACACCAATACTGGCAGAATTGGCCACGATTGGCAAAGTGCTTACCATGGAAGTTTGAGTCAACTGTTTAAGTGATTAATGTGAAGTGGGAAGATGCAATTGGGATGTCTGCCGGTTTTAATATGCTTTGTTTGATAGCGCCTGACTGTGGGACGGACCGAGATGAGGAGGGTCCCATACAATTTTGCCTGCCCTTTGGTCTTGCAGTGTATGAGGCCTAAGGAGCGGGAAGGAGGGAGTCGGTGATATTCGCAGTTCTAAGTGTCTGTTGCAGTCATATTTAGTCTTTCTTTGTGGCAGCAACAAATTAGACTGTGTTGGATGAACATAGGACTGATTCAATGACTGCTGTATATAACTGTCTCAACAGCTCCTGTGGCAGGCCGCGCTCCCTCCTCAGTCGCAGGAGTTGATGTTGGTCTCCCACTGAAAGAATGTAAATTTCAGGAACTTGGAAATTTCAAGCCACTCCACTTCCTGACAGGGCTGGACCGCTCATCTAACATACAGGGCAAATGCCTGGTGGGACGACATCTTTTTGGGTAAATGCAGGGCTATTTCATTATTATTTTGCTCCATTTTACCCCAAGAGACTGGCCCACAATATAGAGGAGAGCAGCCCATTAATCCACTTACAATATAGCCAGCAAACTGAACCAATAAACATCAGTGGTAGCCAGGGGTGGTCAGGACTCATGTCTGCCTACAAATTTAATAGTAATCTTTCTGCGAATTCATTGTTTATCATAACATCCATAGTCATTTTTTCATGCAATAAAATGCACACGTGCAGAAACTTGCTGAAAACATTCATGATTCAAGCGGGAATACTCCAAAGTAAAAGCAGCATTTCTGAAAAATGAAGAGATTTTTGTGTCTTTGTGCTTTTTAGATTTGATTTGAATGAATGGACCATTAATTACAATATGGGAAACAGTGTTAGCTCTGATTAGCTGTTAGCTAGCAAATGCATGAGATAGAAGTACATTATTAGCAGAGCAATGGAAAAATTAAATGGCATTATCTTGTATATTTAGCTCAGCAAAATGATTTTTGTTTGTTTGTCTGTTGTTTTGTTTTTACATCGACTTGATCCTTCTTGTCTTACAGGTGTTTGCAAGCATCCATCAAACTGCTTGGAATGAAATTGATCGAATTTCATTGTTCAGAAAAAGTGGGCGGCCAACTTGACATTCCAACCTGTAATGACCTGTCACCCACAAAAGCCCCTTGAACCCATAATACGATGCCCTACTGACAGTCATTTTAGTTTAGCCACATTTAATATGCCAGTGCTCTTTCCTTGTGTTGAGAGATGGACTGGCAGGTCATCAGATATTCAGGGAGAGCCATAATTGCATTCATTACACAGCAATGGTCTGCTGCTCTGCAAACACCTGACAAGTTGCCTTGGTGAATGACCTTTCCATATGAAAAAGGCAATCTAAGGCTGTCAATAAACCGCAAACAAAAGATGAGGAATTACGACACAAGGATTTTCACTGGCAATTTTCTGAATCACCCTGATATGCCATTAATGGCTCTGAAGACATACACTTGGATTTTGGAGAGTACTGCTGACCTCCGCAATTTATCACCCCCTGAGTATCCCACCTCGACGTGAGATGCCCCGTTTTCCCTAATGTAGATTTATGATGCTGTACATTTGATGCTTTCGAAGCAAGTCTCCCATTGAGCCATATCCGTCTTAATGAAGACGGATCTGAGCTGACAGCGCCACTGCCTCTCTGAGGCTATAGCTCAGCCGTTCGCCACATGCGCTTGAAGGACGCACTCGAGGAAAAGCAACACAGCAAGAAACAGAGCACAGTGAGTCAGGCGCAATGTGATACTGTATATGTAAAGCATCATAGATAGAATGGCATTTATGTTTCAGGGATGAATGAGGATTTTAGTTTCTCTTTTTCAATTGCAGTGTATGTTAACAAAACACTGACCCTTCGTGGTGTCCTTTACACTTGAAAATTGTGAGGAAAGATGAAACGATTTTACGACGTCGTGTTTTATGCTTTGATGATTATTTTAATTAATGAACTTAAACATAGAATACATATGATCAAATACAATAAATAAACAATGAATAAACAATTATTCTCAAACAGCCTGCTCCTTATCAGCAAAATGTATGTCACATGGCAACTGCTCATATATTTTTCTTATAGCTAGAAACGTTTTTACAGTTCCAATATGACACCCTTGGGTGGCAGATTGTTTCGATTTTAGGACGGTTTTCAGCTTTTGAATGAAAGTCAGATGATTTGAATAAATCCCAACACAATTTCAGGATTAAAAAAAATAAATAAAATAAAGCATTTTTCACCCTTTATAGATATTGAAGCGTGACCACAAAGCATCACAGCCAACAATCCAATAGACACGCACGGACAATTTTAGTGTCAATTTCCCAGAGCTCAATAGTATATCAGATCAATGTGCCATGCAGTCTCTAATGCAGTTTCGGTGCGTCTGAGGTGAACGCACAACCCTTATTTTCCTGTATCATGAGGGATAGACTCCCCAAAAGCATATTAGAAACTGCGAGAGACTGATTAATTGTGTGACCATGCTCATTTGATTGCCATCCAATGTTTTTATGCACATTTGTCTCTGTAATGGACTGATATCTCGACAAGCCCGATAAGAAGATTGCTTGTATGGTTCCATACACAGCAAAAGGTTTTTCTCTCTCTCTCTCTCTTGGTTTAATATTTGCAGTGTATACTGTATTTAACTCACATGTGACCATTTCAATGGATACACAATGTAAGACCATTTCAGATTAGGGATCTGCTGATCACGGTTTCATACAAAAAAAAATGCATCATACATATTGGACACCTGCCGTTGTACCTAAGGATCAACCATACTTTGACAACAAACAAGACTTTTGGAAGACTGAATTGGAATAATTAGAAGAAGCCATTGTTCTATTGGCATGGAAGCAACTCGACAAACCGTAGTTATTCGATTAACAGCTGCTATCTGTTTGCTTTCAGTTGTTGGAAACTTGTTCAGAATGAGATAACATTTTCTGTTCTGGGCTCATGGAAACATTGTCCCTGCACCCTGTGATTTCCTCTGTACATCATCAACAAATCCAAATTACAGAAAAGAGGGTTTCCTCACATTTAGACTTAAAAATGCACACTTCTGGAACATCACGTTTGCTCAAATTACCGTTTTTTCCGCACTATAAGGCGCACTTAAAAGCATTAAATTTTCTCAAAAGCCGACAGTGGGCCTTATAATCCAATGTGCCTTATATATGGATCCATAGTCTGGTTTCTTAGATGTAGTAGTTTAAATGTTCTGTAATGCACTTTGTTTAAAGCTGTAGCGGTTGAGAAAGCGCTATATAAATGAAGCTGTATTGTGTTGTATTATATTCTTTTTAGCGTAGCTCCATCTAGTGGAGGTATAATGCAACCTCAGCCACTATTCTAGCTTCTATTCCCCTCTTCCTCACCTGGCGGACCGCGATCCACGACCGGTCCGCCGACCTCCTCTGTCTGGACCGCCGACCTCCTCTGTCCGGACCCTCGTCAAATTGTATAAAATAATAATTTATAAAGTGATTTTTAAGTTATACATGTTATATTTGTGGACTATAATCTGCGCATTACCGCGATCGCTTGTTAAAATTATCCGTTGTATTCTTTGCGTGCACTAACAGATGTAATTCAGAGGACCGCGGCAGCGCGACTTTGTGTGTATGTTTGACTGACTGGAGACCCTGGTTGAGCAGGGCATGTTGGCGATAACGATGCGCTGATTGGCTCCTCTGAACTGAAGGTGACCATACATAAGCGTCAGCATATACGAGGCGCTGATTGGCTCCTCTGAATTTAAGGTGTGCCCATACATAAGCGTTAGCACGCGTCTATCCCAATACACACGCATTCAAAATTCAAAGTTCATTGTGGCCGGAAACAGACGCATGCGCAACGCCACAGTGTGCTCACAGCTTCAGTCCAGGAGAGCCGCACACACAATTAAGACGAAGGTTTCGATTGTGTGCAGCTTTGCTCCCATCTACCAGAGGGTCTTTGCAGCTGTTTGACAGCAGAACAGGTAAATAAACGTCACAATGGCGTCCTCTAAAATTGCTTCAAAGAGAAAGGTGGACAGTGAAAATCGGCGTTTCAATGAAGAATGGACTGACAACTATGCTTTCATTCTACCTCTGTCGAGCACCAACCCACTGTGTCTAATATGCCTAAAGACGGTAGCTCTGGTCAAGAGTCAAAATATTAAACGCCACTATGTGACAGAGCACAGCTCTTTTAATTATCCTCTGCTGCACAAGCTGGCAATTAACATTCTCACAATGTTTGGGTCAACTTACAGATGTGAGTCTGCATTCTCCACAATGAATATTGTGAAGAACAAGTACCGTACTAGGCTCACCAATGAACACTTGCATCAGTGTCTCCGCCTGGCCATCACACCTTTTGTGCCAAAGTTCAAAGTCTTGGCAACAAGCACAAAATGTAACTTCTCTCATTAAATGCACATAATGTACACTTTTTTTGCACCTTAAAGACTGAGTTCTTGCACTTGTTTACAAAAGGAAATGAGGGATTAATTTGTTTTGTTAAAGGAAATGGATATTTTGATTTATCTTCTTAGCAGGCACAACTTGACAAAATAAAAGAGTTCCTGTGCCTCAACAAAATACCTCTCATTATTTGCTGTGTACTGGCAGAGTGAATAATTGTTATTTTATATATGCCCATACTAAATGGGCATATAGCCCTGCTCCCTATGACCGCCATGCATGGGACCGGACCTTGGTCTTAATAAAAAAAAAAAAAAAGTGGACCTCCAGCATTTCTAGTTGAGGACCACTGTTATATTCTATGTGCTTTATACCGCAGTCCGCCCTATACATGAAAACAGTTTTAAAATAGACCATTCATTGAAGGTGCGCCTTATAGTACGGAAAATACGGTACATTTAACTGCACGTTATTAATAACAATTATGCGAATGCAGTGAACATGGTAATTCCTCAAATAATAATCAATAATGATTTTACAACATACTAAACATAACATTTTGCACCACTTCATTTCTTTACTTTGCTGTAATTTTATTATTATTATTATTATTTTTTTTTTTACATGTGACCACTTCTTGAAGATTTTTCGTACATCTGAATGTCCCCCCCCCTCTGGTAAGTTTGACACCCCTGCTGTATGATATGCAAAAGTGATGGCCATGGTTGGGCTGCAGAAGTTTTGATTCATGACTATCATGGTACTATTGAAATTCAAACTGTCTTCACTGTGATTATGATATACTGGGGGCATATAGTGTATATGCTGGTGCTGACTACTTGTTTTGGCTAATAAAAACTGAGAATCTCATTAAATCCAGCAGATAACACAATTTTTCTTTCTCTCCATTTTATATTTAATACAGAATAATGATTACAATACAAAACAAATGTGTATTATGGATTTGTTTAAACTATCCTGTCAGCTCCTTCAGTGTCCCCTCAGAACACGAGTTTCCAAATCAACATACGATCATTAAAATCAAAGTACAGCCGATTAAGTCAACCTTCCTGAACAAATCAAGGCAATCCACACAAATATCTTGCCTAAACAAAAATAAGCTAATTTAATATTTCATTCGTCTCTTTGGAGTGTGCGGAGGTACACTACAACAGACGAGGGGAACATTTTTGCCCAATGATGTGGCAGTATAAATGTCACCAAAACATTGGAAATCACACTTTATTTGACGTAGGGCAGTTCCACATCACCAAAAACTTCAAGCTGAAAAAAAACATTGGTTGAACTATGTCAGTGCAAATAAATACAAAACATTGTTATCAGTCTTAGAGTAGAGATTTCGGTGAAAATGTTTGATTGTATGACTTTTGATTGGTTAAAAAAAAACTATGAATTAAAATCTCTGATTTTTAAGAAAAAATAATGGATGTGTGAGCAAACTTGCCTTTTGACATGAAACTCTTCAGAATGCACTGTAATCCACAATTACACCTCTCCGAACACTTAAATATGTCAAATATTTGCCAAAAAGAGAGAGAATGTTCATGTGAGCAACTGTACTTAAGAGTCATTTTACGATGGTAACACAGAGGGAAGGACTTTCATCCAGTGAATGATGTATTTGGAGCATGTGATGCCACATGGTTCTCAGGCAATCCTATAAAATGTTTGGTAAAACATTTTATAGCAGTGCAGGTTGTAGCATTGATTAACAACCTCAATGACGCAGCAGCAAAACAGCGGGATCAGAATCAGCTTGAAGGAGCTTGACTCTACCACGCTGTGAGACTTCTACAAGGTCATATGGTAACCCCCCTCCCCTACTTTCAAAGTGTGTATGTACTCATTTTTCTTTCTTTAAATTAGAAAGCTCAGCAGGCCTTGAAGAAACTGTCTAACTGGGTCCAAAGCGACTATGTCGGTTCTCTTCCTGCCATTAATCTGTAAGAGCTCTTCCTTTTGCAGTAATGTCAGCGGAAACAGCAATCTACTGTTTTACCATGGACCTTTGTTGCTCTTTATAGAATTCAGACAGATTTAATAACCTGCTCTTTGCTTATATTTTCTGTTTTCACATAAATGAACTGCATATTTTCACAGTACCAATGAGGAAAGGGGGAAGTGTGGGAAAATGTTTGATGAATTCACCCATCCATCCATCCATCCATCCATTCATCCATTCATTCATTCATTCATTCATTCATTCATCCATCCATTTTCTGATCCACTTATCCTCACAAGGGGAGCGTGCTGGAGCCTATCCTGACTGACTTCGGGCAGTAGGCGGGGGACACCCTGAACTGGTTGCCAGCCAATCGCAGAGCACACATAGAAGAACAATCATCCGCGCTCACACTCACACCTAGGGACAGTTTCGAGGGTTCCATTAACCTGCCATGCATGTTTTTGGAAGGTGGGAGTACCCGGAGAAAACCCACAAAGGCACGGGAGAACATGCAAACTACACACAGGAAAGCTGGAATCGAGCCCTGCACCTCTGTACTGTGAGGTGGATGTGCTTGCTAACCATTCAACCATAGCGCCGCCCATATATTTGTATGTGTGTGTGTGTATATGACTTTCACCACCAACATTACACCATTTATAATCGTGAGTAATTTTTGCCTGTTCCTCTTGTACCTAAGTATATTTCAGATGTAGTTTTCTTTTGTGACTTAAGTACAAGATTAGAATCAATATGCCTATTTTTGCCAAAGTAATAGGATTTTAACGAACACCAGTCAGCATTATTCGTGGTTCAATCCGTTGACAAAATGGACCAGAGTCATTCAAATGGATATTTTGGAATGTCACACAGCTGCTTCATCAGATACAAACTGTAAAATCTAGCCCGCTGAACAACTTACCAATTTTTAATCACACAAATCTTGTGAGATGGCATATCTCATGACACATCCACTTAGTGAGCTTCAATGAAGTGTGAGTTTATTTTCATTTTCTTTGGCCTTTTCGTTCACGTTACCTCATGCCACCACGCACAACCCATCATCATGTGTCCCTGCAGTTAAGGAAGGCACTAATGAGTTGGAAAACGAGACTAGTTGTAAGTGGTTCAGCACATAAATTCTTGTTGAATCTCCGAAGTACAATGTGCCTTAAGCAACAAAAAGTCAGCAATTACAATAAAGAAGTTTGGATACATCACGAAGTGGATGGAAGAAGGTACTTTTGTCAGATGAGACCAAAGTTGAACTTTTTGCCCGAAATGCAAATATTGGACGGTGGGATGAAGCTACCGCTAAATACCTGGCAGCCCTGGAATGAAACCTGTTGGAGGCTGCAAAAGACTTGAGAGTGGGAAGGAGATTCATCTTCCGGTTTGAGATATTTTGCTCAGAAGAATGAGGAAAACTCTCAGTGTCCAGATGTGCAAAGCTGGTAAAGACATACCTGCACCTCCCCAAAACATTCAGCTATTATTGCAGTAAAAGTCGCTGGACTGGAAGTATTAACGCAGGTTCAAATGTTGCAAGTTTTGGACTTGGTGTGGTTACATGGGTATGTCACACTGCATTAGAGTGATATTTGCTTTTATTTTCCTGATTAGATCATCAAACTGAAGCTCTTGCATTAGTTCTCATTTGATTACCAAACATGTTGTGTGTGACCTGCGAGCATGTGTCCGATAGAGCACTTTCTCCCAAGGAGGTGACAACAGAAAGGCTTTGAGTTACACAACCGCAGCTATAATCTCAGCCTCTGTTGTCAAGGAAATTGGTCCTCCTCCTTCTACCCCATCTTGTCCTTTTCTATTCTTTGTATGAAACGAGAAGAGTGACTGTACAGCAAAAGGCTCAGTGATGCAAGAGTGTGGGCCTATAGCGGCCTTTGTGTCTGACTCAAACACATACAGACAGCTCCCGGCAGATGATATCTAACATTCTTGAATTATTGTGTAACATGAGCATGTGTAGATAAGTCTCTTTCCAGCTCCAAACCAATGATTTAAAAAGTTAAAATCATTCTCAGTCTCTTTGAACAACCAAATATATAGCAGAGCATCTCGCGCAACGTCTTTCGAGCTGTATTCCTTATTCTTACTGTCACAACCCAATATTTTAGGTTGAAAATCCAATTTTTGAGAAACCAATTCCGACCATTCACTGGGGTGTACAAAAGGAGCAAGGCAGGAAGGATTAATCAATCTGATTCCCTCTGAAATCCTTTCCATTGTTTTCGGAACAAACACAAGTGGACAACCTAATGCGACAATTTGTTTCCGTCAATTCTGCAACCCAAAATCACTGACACATCAGAAAGGTGAGTTTTGCCTGACTTAAAATAAGCCACTGGCAATCCATCACTTCAGTTTCGATAAGTTGGCGGATATAAAAAATATTGCTACACTTTTATGGCTCCCAGAAGATAAATCCTGAAGTTCCCCTGACATTCTGACCTAATCGTATACAAAAAACGGGTGTGATGTACAAATGATTGGGGGGATTCAAAAAGGAAAACTGGAAAAACTTAAAAAGTGTCTCTGGTGTTCCGGATTTACTCAAGTAACTGGATGATATTTCAATGCATACATTTAGAGTCTCTCTACACAAAAAGTAAATAATTGACGGTACTCAATACTTTAACTGTTCCACAGAATCTCGTTAGTTCATACAAAAATATGTCTCTGTCATGTTTTTTTCAAATATGTCATAAAAACAAATACTTTTTTGCACTTTGACAATGAGAAAAAGTCAACTAAGTGAAAATCAAAGTAAAATAATAGCAGAAAAGAAACGACAAACACCCTGAACCGGTGACCAGCCAATCGCAGAGCACACAAAGACACACAACCATTTTTGCCCACACTCACATCTCGGGACAATTTCAAGTGTTCCATTGCCCTGTCATGCATATTTTTGGAATGTGGGAGGAAATTGGAGTACCCGGAGAAAACCCACACAGGCAAGGGGAGAATATGCAAACCCCACATTGGAAGGCCGGAGCTGGAATCGAACACTGCACCTCTGCACTGTGAGGCTGACACGCTAACTCGTCAACCTCTGGGCCACCCTACAGGATTACGGTACTATCAGGCTCCAATAGAGCTGCTGATGAACTGATCATTTGGATCAGGTGTGTTGCAGCAGGAAGGGAAAGAAAACATACAGGCCCTCGAGGACCGGACTTTGACACCTCCATCCATCCATCTATTTTCCGAACCGCTCGATCCTCACTCGGGTCGCTGGGGGCGCTGGAGCCTATCCCAGCTGCCTTCAGGCAGTAGGCGGGGGACACCCTGAATCGGTTGCCAGCCAATCGCAGGGCACACAGAGACAAACAACCATCCACGCTCACATTCACACCTAGGGACAATTTAGAGCGTTCAATCAGCCTGCCATGCGTGTTTTTGGAATGTGGGAGGAAACCGGAGTACCTGGAGAAAACCCACGCAGGCACGGGGAGAACATGCAAACTCCACACAGGGAGGCCGGAGCTGGAATAGAACCGGGTACCTCTGCACTGTGAAGTCGACGTGCTAACCACTGGACTACCGGGCCGTCCACTTCAACACCCGTGGAGTCTAATTAAATTGTGGTCCTAAACAGTTGTTCTCTGCTTGTTCAAATGTCTCTGGAGAACTTCTTTCGAAGCAAGCAAACAGTTCTTGAAAACAAAAATATTAAATTATGATCTGCGAATCCATCTATTCATTCATTCCTTGTCCTCCTTAGGGTTGCAGGTGAACTGGAGCTTACCCCAGTCAAGACTCCCTTCCTGAGTTGATCCAGGAGTGCGCTTTTTGTTTTTTTAACGTACAAATAACTAATTTGTATGGAACTGGCAGTAGTACAAAGTAAATTTGAAGACATTATGGTTAGATTTTTACTTTGAATGTATTCTCTAATTTGTCTTTGGAAATGATCCTTTCACATTTTTTCCACAATGATTTTCATCCAATTGTAAAGCCTCTTCTAAAGGATGCCCAATTTGTTTTGATATTGATGATAATTGAGCATTAGTGTTTCAGCTGTGTAAACAATGCAAAATTTTTACTGCGTGTGCCAAAGTTCCAACCCTTTGAAGATATTGACTATAAGCCATTCGATCCCGAGAACAATTTGGACCCAGACAATAACTTCTTCAACAACAAACAAAGGGTAACAAACTCTGACTATTACCTGGATGAACAATTCAACACTAATATAAAATTGGAAAATGCACTTTCGGTAATACACTTAAACAGTAGAAGTCTCTATAAAAACTTCACAAAAATTAAAGAATACCTGACTAAATTCAATAAATTTAAAATAATTGCCATATCAGAAACTTGGCTTGATGAAGATAAAACAACTGAAATGGAAATAGAAGGTTATGAAATGTTTGCAACTAATAGAGAAAACAAAAAAGGAGGGGGGTTGCAATATATATAGACAAAGCACTTAAATGCAGTAAAATCGAGAGATTGACAAACACAATAGAAAACCTAATGGAATGTCTAACCATTGAAATACACAATAAAAAGGCATCAAATATCATCATAAGTTGCATCTATAGGACACCAGGAACATGTATTGACACATTCAATAAAAAACTAACAGATATGCTCAGTTACTACAACGATAAGAAAACACGAATAATATGTGGTGACTTTAACATTGACTTATTAAACCAAAATAGACACAAAAAAACAACTGACTTCATAAATACTATGTACAGCAACAGCTTTTTCCCAGTAATCCTGAAACCTAGCAGAATAACAGTTGACACGGCCACATTAATAGATAACATATTTATAAATAAGATTGATCATAAAATGGAAAGTGGACTTCTCATTAATGACATAAGTGACCACCTGCCTGTTTTTGCAGTTTTTCATAATTATTTCGATAGAAAAGCTAAATCAAGAACTTGTATAACAGAAATAAGACTAAGAACCCAACGTTCCATCGATGCCTTTAAGCAAGACCTAGAAAAACAAAACTGGACCGAGGTCTACTCAAACGAAGACCCAAATACAGCGTTTGAAGTATTTCAGTCTACCATAATCTCCTTATATGATAAACATTTTCCATTAACTAAAGTTTCCAAAAAGTATAAAGACCCAAGTAAGCCATGGATAACAAAATGGCATAGAAAACGCATGTAAAAAGAAAAACAATTTATATAAATAGTTTTTAAAATTCAGAACTGAAGAAGCAGAAAAAAAATATAAGACCTATAAAAATAAATTAGTAAATATTATAAGAACCAGTAAAAGAGATCATTATCATGCACTATTAGAGCAGAATAAAGGTAACACACAAGAAATATGGAAAATACTTAACCAAGTAATCAGAAATAGTCCTAAAAAAATGGATTATCCAGAGTATTAAAGGCAAAAATACTATTTTGGAAAAAACTGCAGAAATAGCAACTGAATTTGATGAGTATTTTGTCAACATCGGCAGTAACCTAGCAAAACAAATTCCTGATCCAACAGACCTGTTTGAAGTGGATAGATACGTAGAAAAAAACTCCTCCACGATGTTCCTTACTGCAGTAAAACAAGAAGAAGTATCAAATATTATAAAAACTTTTAAAAATAAAAAGTCAACTGATTGCTTTAATATTGATATGACAATAATCAAGCAGAATATGTAGTGCGACCTTTCACACACATATGCAACCTGTCATTCAAAGCTGGTATCTTTCCATCAAAAATGAAAATTGCTAAAGTTATTCCAATCTATAAAAGTGGAGAAAAACATCTGTTTACAAATTATAGACCAATATCACTACTACCACAATTTTCAAAAATATTAGAAAAACTATTTTCTCGCAGACTTGATAGTTTTATACAAAAGCATGCGCTGTTAAGTGAGAATCAATATGGCTTCAGGGAAAAACGGACCACCTCAATGGCA